>NW_028245440.1:0-71965 GCF_964263255.1 Lissotriton vulgaris
CCCTATAAAGTCCTGTTCGGCATCCAGATGTGTACCCCAGACCTTGATAATCCCGGTACAGTGGCAGCAAATACACCTTTTGACATCTAAGAATGTTTGGCTGTCTTACAGAAACTGAAAGCCTTCTAAGATGTCCGTCGAATGAACACATGAAGTGTTCTGCTACTGGAGAAGTGAAGGTGCAACCAGCTATTCCTGTCTGGGTTCCAAAGATTGGGGATCTATTTCGAGAGAAGACTGTCAATAAGAAGGGGTTTGGCCAGTCCTGGCAATTGAAGTTACAACAGCAGTACATTTGCAGCACCTTGCTTGTCATAAACACAAGAGATTTGTATCCCTTGATACAACAAGCACTGGCGTTGCCAATAGGTCTCGCAGTAGTAAAGTTGGAGCTATTACAATTGCAAATAACAATGCCTTTTATTTTTGTTTTCATTTTAAAAACATAAAGGGCTTTGTTATTTACAAAACCAATAGCTCCAACTTTCCTACTGCGAGACCTATTGTGCACTGCACAGTGTGGGTGAAAGTGGCACTGCGTGTGTGTGAGTGACTTTGAGTGAGTGGTGTTGCGTGGGTGAGTGGCGTTGCGTGGGTGAGTGGCGTTGCATGGGTGAGTGGCGTTGCATGGGTGAGTGGCGTTGCGTGTGTGAGTGTCGTTGCGTGTGTGAGTGGCGTTTCATGTGTGAGTGGCGTTGCATGTGTGAGTGGCGTTGTGTGTCTGAAAGTGGTGCTGTGTGGGTAAAAGTGGTACTGCGTGGGTGTGAGTGGATTTGCTTGAGTGGCGTTGCGTGGGTGAGTGGCGTTGTATGTGTGAGTTGTGCTGCATGTGTGAGTGGCGTTGCATGTGTGAGTGGCGTTGCATGTGTGAGTGGCGTTGCATGTGTGAGTGGCGTTGCGTGGGTGAGTGGCGTTGCGTGTGTGAGTGGTGTTGCGTGTGTGAGTGGCGTTGCGTGTGTGAGTGGCGTTGCGTGTGTGAGTGGCGTTGCGTGTGTGAGTGGCGTTGCATGGGTGAATGGCGTTGCGTGGGTGAATGTGGCGTTGCGTGTGTGAGTGTGGCGTTGCGTGGGTGAGTGGCGTTGCGTGGGTGAGTGGCGTTGCATGGGTGAGTGGCGTTGCGTGTGTGAGTGTCGTTGCGTGTGTGAGTGGCGTTGCATGTGTGAGTGGCGTTGCATGTGTGAGTGGCGTTGTGTGTCTGAAAGTGGTGCTGTGTGGGTAAAAGTGGTACTGCGTGGGTGTGAGTGGATTTGCTTGAGTGGCGTTGCGTGGGTGAGTGGCGTTGTGTGTGTGAGTTGTGTTGCATATGTGACTGGCGTTGCATGTGTGAGTGGCGTTGCATGTGTGAGTGGCGTTGCATGTGTGAGTGGCGTTGCATGTGTGAGTGGCGTTGCGTGGGTGAGTGGCGTTGCATGTGTGAGTGGCGTTGCATGTGTGAGTGGCGTTGCATCTGCGAGTGGCGTTGCATCTGCGAGTGGAGTTGTGTGTGCGAGTGGCGTTGCGTGGATGAGTGGCGTTGCGTGGGTGAGTGGCGTTGCGTGGGTGAGTGGCGTTGCGTGTGTGAGTGGCGTTGCGTGAGTGAGTTGCGTTGCTTTGAGTGAGTGGCGTTGCATGTGTGAGTGGCGTTGCATGTGTGAGTGGGGTTGCGTGTGTGAGTGGCGTTGCATGTGTGAGTGGCGTCGCATGTGTGAGTGGCGTCGCATGTGTGAGTGGCGTCGCATGTGTGAGTGGCGTTGCATGTGAGAGTGGCGTTGCATGTGTGAGTGCCGTTGCATGTGTGAGTGGCATTGCATGTGTGAGTGGCGTTGCATGTGTGAGTGTCGTTGCGTGTGTGAGTGGCGTTGCGTGTGTGAGTGGCGTTGCGTGTGTGAGTGGCGAGGCGTGTGTGAGTGGCGTGGCGTGTGTGAGTGGCGTGTGTGAGTGGCGTTGCGTGTGCGAGTGGCGTTGCGTGTGTGAGTAGCGTTGCGTGTGTGAGTGGCGTTGCGTGTGTGAGTGGCGTTGCGTGTGTGAGTGGCGTTGCGTGTGTGAGTGGCGTTGCGTGTGTGAGTGGCATTGCATGGGTGAATGGCGTTGCGTGGGTGAATGTGGCGTTGCGTGTGTGAGTGTGGCGTTGCATGTGTGAGTGGCGTTGCATGTGTGAGTGGCGTTGCATGTGTGAGTGTCGTTGCGTGTGTGAGTGGCGTTGCGTTTGTGAGTGGCGTTTCGTGTGTGAGTGGCGTTGCGTGTGTGAGTGGCATTGCGTGTGTGAGTGGCGTTGCATGGGTGAATGGCGTTGCGTGGGTGAATGTGGCATTGCGTGTGTGAGTGTGGCGTTGCATGTGTGAGTGGCGTTGCATGTGTGAGTGGCGTTGCATGTGTGAGTGGCGTTGCAAAGTGTGAGTGGCGTTGCGTGTGTGAGTGGCGTTGCATGGGTGAATGGCGTTGCGTGGGTGAATGTGGCGTTGCGTGTGTGAGTGTGGCGTTGCATGTGTGAGTGGCGTTGCATGTGTGAGTGGCGTTTCATGTGTGAGTGGCGTTGCATGTGTGAGTGGCTTGCATGTGTGAGTGGCTTGCATGTGTGATTGGCATATGTGAGTGTCTAGCATGTGTTAATTTATATTTTTAATGTAATGTGTGTGTGTATTGGTGTATTTGTATTGGTATTATAAGTGTTTTGTGAATGTTTTGTTGCGTGTTTATCTAGGTTCCTGATCGATACTGTGACCTTATGCCCCTATTCGGCTATAAATCCATTTATTCCCTATATTGGCATAACCGTTCAAGTGCGATTTTCTGAAAAGTCATCTCTGGCCTCACACGAACAGAGCCACATTCCAGCATAGTTCTCTCTGCCACTTCCTTTGCGACTAATTAGTGCAATGACAGAGCAGTAGTCACTATCTGATATTCCTAGATAACACTCCGAGTTCTTCAACAAGATAAAAACTCAGCAAACCTGGAAATCCCCGCTTGCTATGTTTTGATTAGTAATGGAACTCTAATGAGCAACTGATAACTATCACTTCCTAGTGACATCTTTAATTGACGTCTTATGTCCAGCAAACTTGCGTCAAACCCGGCACCTGTCAGGTATAAATATTACCAACGTTGCCTTAAGCAATGCGAGCTACTGTTGCTGATGCCAGCTGCCTGCAAGACCCCGTGTTGGTAAATCTAGCACTCTGTCGCTGCAGCCTGCTGTCCCTGTGGTGGTGAAGCTGCTGATACCATTATCGCTGCTAAAGCGCGAACTATGGTGCAGTACGCTTAAGGAGCTGAACAGCCGTCCTCTGCGAAGACATCCAGCAGATTCCAGCTGCCCACGGACGCTGTCCCCCCTCCTTCCTCGACGCGCTGAAGAGACCCGCTGCCTTTCTCGTGCAGAGAAATCCAGCTCCGGCGTTTCCGGTCTACCCTCGCGGGTGACTGAGATATCGAGAGAGACCCCTGAAGGAGATACCAATCCTCCATCATTCTATTCAGAGGTATGGTGTTGACTAAACCCTTAGACGAGAATTCTTGAAACAAACCTTGGCAAAACCAACTTAACTTAAAGCTACTTACTTACTCCCCCTTTCACGTGTTAGGCTTAGGTCAGGCACACTGGGGTAGGCTTAGTTAGAAGCACCAGTTGAGTATGTTAGCCTAATGTATATATGACTGTATATATGTTTTATTACTTTTAAACCATTGTATGGCTAAGAAACCATATCAATGCTTTTACAGTTCTATTTCGCAATACTTATCTTACTGTACGTACTTTTTATAATAACAATTATTGCAATTGTGGCAATACATTTCTCTTGTACGAGAAGAAAGACTGTTCAATAAATGTTAACCTTTTATTGACAAACGCCCGTCTCTCTATTCTCTACATCTCGTGAAAGTAAACTGCACTAGACTGACTGAGTGAAATACATGTCTATTGTTTCACACGACCCTAGAGATTGACTCTTGATCTGAGGAGCAAAGTTGTCATGTTGCACGGTTGTTGGAAAGCTGAATCCCTTCTTGTCTGTGCCAAGGAAGCTGATCACTTCCTATGCAGAGAAGAAAGTTTCCAGTGACCTCTGAGCTAGTTGGTAACACAACCCAATTAAGTTTAGCATAGTCAGTGGAGGCCTGGAATATCCGCAGTTCCACGTCGATACTACTGTTTATGTTATTCCAATGCGCAGGGCCTAGTGGGAAACTAGGAACTACACTACATGGCGCCCAACGTTTGGTAAGGCGATAAACTAACGCAAGACAGTTAGAGTAACTCAGTCATGCATATTTCACAGACCCCTTTCTCCCGTAAATACTCCAATAGACGTCTGGAGTGGGTGAAAGGTTAAAATCCGCCCGAACTCAGTAGGAAGAGATTCCTATGTAAAGCTCTGGTTTATTCAACGTTGAAGGATACAGTGTTCCAAAATATTGTGCACCTAATCTTTGTCTCCTTGGAGACCTACTCTGCAAACCTCGCATTTTTACAATGCCAGAAAACGGAACCTCTGGGGCCGCAGCAGATGCGACTCAGCAAGGTCCTGAATACACAGACCCGGATGCTATTATCATCCCGGTCCATTTAAGAAGATCTATAACGTTAAAACTTATAGAGAACGGACTGACACCTCAAGGTGGTACAGTAATTTTCGTGATAGAGGCTCACGAATATCAGCAGACAGAGGTATTCTATTCATGGATAAACTTTCCAGCGGTAAACGCTATAACAAAAGAGTTTCACTATTACAAAATAGAGAAACCTCCGGAAGAGTACGCTCCTTTCGAGGAGATTGAAATTCCACTTAAATTTCAAGAGCACCTGCTCTGGTTTAATGGCGCCCTAAAACATACTGATCACATAACTAGGCTCGGTCCACTAGGTAGACCAGGAGCCACGTGGCCGGTTCTAGCCAGCTACACACCACATCCTGACATTGTAAAAATGTCGAAGGAAGAGCTGTTAGTACAGCTAAAAACATTAATAAAAATACATAGGCAATTAGTCCAATATGTAATGCGGACTGCAACAGTCCAGCCAGCTGTTAATACACCACAGCTGATCCCTCATCAGGGGAACACAAATAAAATTACACCACAGAACATACAGTCATGTCTTGGTAAAACACCCGTAAAACGGGAACAAATTCCTTTCTGGTTAGCACAGAAAATAACTCAAATAGAGGCAGTATTTCCTGATACTACCCCCATTGAGAAACACAGAATCTTGACCATCTGCCTTCCTATGGGAGTCGCACCACACGTGGAGGACTGCGACACTTGGGGTACAGTCTTTGCTTCCATTTACACAAAAACACACGGTGTTCCGTCTATGGCGGTAATACCAGAAGTGCTAAAACAGATTCAAAATGAATTAGGTCCAGAGCCCGCTTTAAATCTAGGTATGAAATTACTGAAAGACTTCAAGCAGGTCACGGCTATATTATTAGCCAACATTAAAGGAGAAGCAGCATCTGTGGCGATCCGCCAGAAGTTGAAGGAAACAGATATAAAAGATCCTGTTGAGCTTGCCAAAATCATAGAAAAATGCTATGAAGAATTAGGTAGAGACAGCTTGGGTGGAAAACCAGTTAAGCCCCAACTGCTCGAAAATCCTGAAAAATTATTTATTAAAAATAATTTAAATACTCCTAAAAAGAGCTGGGATGGAAATAAACAATCCACTCCCAAGGAAAAAGTTTTCCAGCCCAGAGGAAGGTCTCCTCGACGGAGGGAAAGAACTCCGACTCGAGAACGCCAGTCTCCCCAGAGGGAGTCCTCTGAGAAAAGATATAACCTTAGAAATAGGGATAATCTGAAAAAACCTGATAGATATCAAAGTATTGATACACGTCCCTCTCGATCTTTTCCACAGAATTCGGAAAGAAGAGGACGGTCAGACCCAGGAGAGCACACCAAGTCCAAAGACAAGGAACCTGCTCAAAATAAGAAATCTCAATTTCAGAAAAAGAAGGTAGCCAGTATTAGAGTAATCAACCATGCCGAGAATACTGAGGACACAGTTGAAAAACGGGGAGTGGGCATTGACAATGTTGGACAGTGCAGCAGAAATCAGTATAGCGTGCAAGATCTTGATGAGTCATCTGGAGACAGTGGACACGAATGAATACATTCAGGTTGAAACTGCCAACGCCAGACTTAGCGAGCCCCATAAAATATATGAAATAACATTGCGTATAGAGGGTGATAAGACTAGGAAAATTAAGGGTCTATTTTGGGATAAGCTCTCAAAAGGCTATGATATTCTGTTAGCTGAAAAAGATTGGCCCCCGGAGTTTGTCAGGGAGTGCCCTCGTGGCGAAGAAGTGATTATGCCTGCCTTCTCGAATCACATTCCGATTCACAAAAAATATACATATGCAAGGAAATGGGCAGTGGCCCAGGCACCTGCATTATATAAAAATCATGTAGGATGGGATGAGGATTCACCTCCTCACAAAATCCAATTAAAAAGTGAACCAACTGCCCAACGGCAGTATCCCATAAAGCAAGAAGCTAAAAAACAAGTCAGGGAGATCTTAGATCAACTTGAATACCAGGGGGTGATTGAAACATGCACCTCTCAAATGAACAATCCTTTGTTTCCTGTCTCCAAGCCAGACAATTCATATCGTCTAGTTTTGGACTACAGACACCTTAATACATGTTGCAAAACTTTTGCAGTACAAAACTCGCATAGTGCAGCCCTAATGAATAACATAGTTAGGAAAAAATATAAAACGACATTAGACATTTCTAATGGTTTCTTTTGTCAAAACATTGCACCAGAAAGCAGATATTTGACCGCTATCTCTGCATTTGGGTCGCAGAAAAAATTCTGTCGACTCCCACAGGGGTTCAAGAACAGCCCAGGATTATTCTCAGCTAGGGTAACAGAGTTACTACAAATCTATGATGATGAAGCATTATCTTATGTAGATGATATTTATCTCACAGACGACGACTTGGATACTCACTTGAAAAGAGTGAACACCATTATACTTGGGTTCGCAGCAGAGGGTTACAAATTCAACTTTAAAAAGTCCCGAATTGCCCATCTGACAGTACTATTTTTAGGGTACGAATTATCAAGTGAAGGGAAAAGCCTAGCGGACAACTTTTTAGAGAAGTGCGCTGTACTCCAAGCTCCAAAAACGCTGAAGAATTTACAATCCATTCTAGGTTTTCTGAATTTCGAAAGAACTTACATACTAAATTACGCAGAGAGGGTTAAACCACTCTACGAACTAATTAAACCTGATTTTAAACAAATCAATTGGACTCAAAAACACACAGAAATTTTGAGATCACTGCAAACAGACATGTTAGCAAAAACTAAATTAGATACACGTGACAACACACGTGATCTTGTAATCCGAGTCATCCCAGGAAGATGCGGATTCACGTACCTGACCTCTAATGAGGGAGAAAAGGTACCAATTTCAATTAAATCTCACTTGTACACACAAGCAGAAAAAACATTCAGTCACACAAAAAGAACTGTGAAAGCAGTGCAAATCGCATTAGCAAATGAACGAGAACTAGCACACGGCAAACGGATTAATATCCTTACAGCGGAATCCGCCTTCGAAGCGCTATTCAGCCCAGTAAACCTGCCTAGTGTCACTGGATCCGAAATGGATACAGTGCATAGATTCTCTAGGAGCGGAAGATGTGAAATACTATTTCGCCCCGCAATTTGAAGAACTGAATGATTTAGATTATGAAGAAGAATATCCTCTGCCAATCGAAATTCTGCCTCTCCCACAATACGCCTGTATAATCTATACAGATAGCTTTGTACAGCATTTCAACGTAGAGAGAAAATCCTACGATGCAGCATGTGCGATCATTAAAGGTCGTTGGCTGTGCGGTAAATTCAGACCGAAAGTAACAAAAACTGAATCTGTAAGAAACTGTTCGGTTCAGAGAACTGAAATCAGATCTTTAAAGATGGCGCTCGAAAATGCAGAACGTGAATTCCCGACACTTATAGTGTGCGATTCTCATTTTTGCGTCAACTCTTACAACAATAAGCTGCAGAGTTGGATCGAAAACGACTACAAAGATGACACAGGTGCCACAATAAAGCATAAATTGCTCTGGAACGAGGTAGCTCTTTTATACAAAGAACTACAAAAGACTCACGTGATTCACGCACAGAGTCTTCAGCGTGATGGCGTTCACGTTGCAGGGAATTCATTGGCTAATACAGCCAAAGCGGAAGCAACTAAACCGGCTTCCGTAGCCACAAAAAAGCGTACAGATAAATACATAGACGGGGAAACCATGCTGGCAGTAAAAACGACCGTAAAAGGCGACTGTGCAGCACTACCCGTAAACTATCCACTCAATTATGCATACATAATCGATGCAAACTCCGTTCCTTTTGCTCGAATCCCTGGAGTGGGGGACAGAGTAATTCCAAACATGAACAGGAGAATATTTTTAATAGCAGACGCACACATGGGTTTGGGTCTAAGGCACAGAGAGATCAAGGAATCACTGACTGAATTACAATCAGTATTCTGGTGGCCGGGAATGAGTGTAGAACACCAAATATATGCAAACAACTGTGAAAACTGTAATAGGGATCGCAGTAGCGAACCTTGCTACCGGCTACCAGTCAGAAAGAGCGTAACACTGCCTACAACCCATCCTGCGTCCTATTAACAGTTAAGACGAAAAGCACCTAAAAAATGAGGCCCCCTGCGCTCGGCTGACGCTAGTACGGTTATAAAAGATTTGCGAGTCTTTATCGGCACATACGCAATTACCACGTTCCATTCTGACCAGGGTCCTGCTTTCAGCTCTCGAGCCTATAAGGAGGCCATGGCTAGCATGGGAATTGGGTTGCGGTATTCTTGTCCGTCGCACCCCGAAGGGAATAGTGTGGTAGAAAGAAAAAAACGTGACATAAAGCAATCTATAACAGCGAAGGTATTAGGTTCAGGCGCTGGGTGGGTCAAACATTTAATAAGTGTCCAGACTAGTCTTAACAAGATGCCAAGAAATTCTCTAAAAGGTTTCAGCCCATACGAACTATTGTTCGGAATTAGAATGCGAGTTCAGGACCTCGATAGTCAGATGTCAGTGGTACAAGAAAAAACAACAGACTTTGACATCAAAGATCGTTTGGCTGTTTTACAGGAACTGAATGAAACAAGAAAATCATTAAGCAACATAAAGTTAAAGCAACAGCCAAGTACCACTGACGAGGCACCACCCGCAACAGCCCCAGCAAGGCCTGTCTGGATTCCAAAGATTGGGGATCTAGTCAGAGAAAAGATCGCGGTGAAGAAGGAATTTGGGCCTTCTTACAGAAAAGCAGTACCTGTCTTAGCAGTCACCGGAACAAGATCAGTTTTGCTACCGCCCCTTGCTGGTAAAAAGGAGAACAGAGTCGTGTCTATCGATCTGGTAAAACCACAAGCATGTGGCCTATAATCAACAGTAGGCCCAGTGGACTCCCAAGAAACAACAGAATACCCAAACTTGCAACAATCCAAGAGGTTCAAACTGAAAGACTAATCACATTCGATCAGCCTGCAGTGCACAATGAAGGACTATGCAATAATGCCATGGAACTCGTGCCTCTTGAAACACAGATTGAAACAGTTCGTCAAGAAACAGCACCAGTCTACAATGATGTGGCATCAGAAAGTGCTACCGAGAGACAGATTGAAAGAACAATCCCATCAATTGACAGAACTGCCTCTGGTTATTTCATCAACTTCGACAACTTCTCTGAAGATCAAAACGACCCCGAAGTGATGCCAGAAACTAAAAAGACTTTTAAAGAAAAAGCAACAGAACTCTTTCATCAACTGAAGGAAATCTACCTAATTTCCCCTTGGCTAGAGTTCTGGTTCGGTCTAGGTGTATTTTTCCTCCTGCTTTGGCTCAGCATGGTACTGTGTTTGGGTAAATTCATTGAAGGGTAATATATTACAATGGACACAGCAAGTCAGAACATCAACCTAGTCCTGAAACCACACAGATCATCCCACGTGAAGAAAAGAGAACTGTCAACAGTAAATGTCACAGCAATTCCAATACCTGGTGGGGTAGTATGGGAGAAAACAGACTATGAGATATATGGTCCGGTCGAAATCCTGAAGTATCCTCATCAACTAAAGGTTTCCTTAAGTGACTTTGTGACACCTAGTACATTCTCTGATGATTGGGACTTTAAGAGTATTAATGACATGATGTCTGATTTAGTAATGTCAGCTAGATTCACAGATCATGATTATTTACAAGGTTCATCTAGTTATGAGCAGTTATTCTGTTATACCCACTATGGGGATCATTACTTGCATAAATCTGCACAGCCTAGAAATGTTTTTATGTATAATCAATGGGAACATTGTTCTACACCACCTAAAAGCAGTTCTAAAGCATTTTTTGAGAAATTCAAATACTTCTCAGGGTTTAACACCAGTGATGCAGAAACGTTTTATTATAAACTGTTAGATAAAACAGGAATGAAAACAATGCTGACAAATTCTAAATTGATATATTCAGAAGCATTTTATGACAAAATGATGACATTTGGTTTTGATTATTGGAAAAATAATATTGAAACGAAAACAATTTGGGGTACAAAAGATTGGCAGGTGCAAGGCATTGAAGCACTATTTAGAACCTGCATGATACCTGAACAAATGTTATTTTTAAATGACACAATACACCAAACATCTTGTCTTGGCCTAGCTAAGATCAAAGACCTTAAAACACTGTCTATACCGAAGCCAATACCTGAGAATACAACCACAGATATTGAGTCAGACGTGTCACAAATTTTACATTTTAACAGAACACATCCTGATTGGAAAAAATGGTTAATCTGGCCTACAGACACAAATAGCTGTCAAGATAGATTCTATTACAGGACCGGAGGATTCAGATTATGCTTCTCAAACTTTACTGCATCAACACAGCAGCCAATGAAAATATATTATTTTCTCAAGTAAACAATAAAATTACTACATTTCCCATGAACACCATGGTTATAGGCACGCCCCCACAGTCCATAAGAACCCCTTGCGTGCACATCACTTCCTCTTTCTTTGCTGCTCAAGCCAGAGTTAAGTGCACCTCCCCTTGGGTCCCCTCACTCTGTTTGTGCTTGGGTTCTTCCCTGTGGGGCTATTCTGTTGATTATTGTCCTGTTTATGGGCGTTTACTTACTGGGGCGACTCGCTCTGTTTGCTGTCTCTATTGTTGACGCTTTAGCTTAGATATGTCCTATTACATGCGCGCTAGTGACAGCGAGCGCTGCAACACTTAGCTCTGTGTTATTTCATTGTTACTTCATTGTTGTTTACTTACGAACCACTTTTACCCTCCGATCGGGTTCTCCCCGTTTGTACGCGCGCTTCGTAGGCGCTGGATTTCACGGTCTTTGGCCGGCGGGGGGCCCGCCGCGTTACCACGGAGCCCTGTACCGGCAGCCTGTGAGGCGCGCAGAGGCTCCCCTAGTAGGCCCTGACGCAAGCGCCGGGTGGCTCTCGGTCGACGCGCGCGCCCCAAAACGCTGCCAAATTGGGCTTGTTTTTAGTAGGTTTTTGGCAGCGTTTGGGCGGCGCGCCTCGATCCGATTCCTCGGCTCACACGGAGCGCATTTTTCGCGCTTCCTGCATACCGGCGGACCCCCTGTGTGAGCGCCTGCCTTATTAAACCGGCTGGCTGTATAAACTATTGGCCCAGAGTGTGCACACGCTCCAGGGATCTGAGGGGCCAGGATCTTTGATCCTTCAGACTACAGCGTTGCTGAGGGGGTTTGGGAAACGTTGCCAGTTACTTGTGTGTGCTTGGGCTGACCCCCCCCATTACCCCCATTCGCCCAGTGCTATATTCTGGACTGCTCTGCAGTGTGTGTGCCTTCACAATGGAAGGTTGGGTGCGCTATCCCGATGAGGAGTACAATGATGGGGAGGAAATTATGGAGGGACAGCAGGAGGCTGTCCTTGAGGACAAGATTGTCGATGCTTTGGATGCCTCGGTCCAAGCTTCTGTGAATAAGGCAATGGAGACGAAAGTCCCACAGACGGTGCAGCAGGCACTTGCGGAGGCACTACGACCCATTAGAAAACAGCTGAAGGGTTTTGCGAAAAGACATGGTTATGAGGATAAAAAGAAGAAGCAGGCAGCCACTTCTTCAGCGGCGGACTCAGCTGACGTCGTTCAATGGCCGCACACTCAGTCATTGGCCTCTTTGCCGCCGAGAGACTCATATAGCTCACAGTACGTGGGTGGCAAGGCCAAGGCTAAACGTCCTATCCCGGTGGACACTGACACTTCCAACACTGACACAGGGACCGACACTGACACGTCGGAGGAACTCCCTCCTCACCCAAAGAAGGCCAAAGTAGATCCTAAGCCGGCTGAGGACAGGATCAGGACATTCGATTTTGACCCTACGGAGATTGTCCACCCCCGATCTTCGGATTGGACCCCGCCGCCGGCGGTTTGTGAGTACTTGCACGAAAATCTCCGGAAGGGCTTCAGTAGGGATGTGCGGACCCGCATGCGGTCGGAATGCCCAAGGCCTGAACTTCCAGACGGCGTGGCAGACACCCCAGAAATCGACGCGAGTATGCTAACCTTCTTGCGGAAATTCTCCAAGGACCCCAAAAGGGGGCTAGACAGGGCTTGGCGGGGCTGCCAGGACAAGATGCTGGACGTCGTGGGGCCCCTGGCAAAAATCTTGGAGATGGCCCTGAAGGCTAAGGAGGGTCAAGGGGCAGTAAACCCGGATATCCTGGCGGGCTGGGCTCAGCGCGCCATTTGTCTCCTAGGAAACGCCAACTGCGCGATCTCCTCGGAGAGACGCAAATCGTTATTGCTCCGGATGGACGGCAATTTGACAGAACTGGCTGATGCAGAGCCGGGTCCCCTGGCAGGAGGTTTCCTCTTTGGCGACAGATTTGTAAAAGACATCTCTAAGTACGTCGGTACCTTTACCGCACTGGACAAGGCCCAGAGTGGGATAAAGAGAGCCCTTACACAGGGGGTTTTCACCAGGGCCGGACGAGGCGGGGGTCGCTCGTCAGGCCGAGGATTCCAGCAAGGATCCCAGCGCGGTGACTTTGGCCGCGGTCGTGGAGAGTGGGACTCCACCCGTGGCGGCACCTTCTATCCGTCCAAAAGAAAGTTCAACCGCGGACATTTCCAGTCGGGAAACAATAGAGCCAACTTCAAATCCTACAAGAATACCGGTGAGTGTCTCAGATGTTTCCCTTCTTCCTCTGGGGGGGCGCACGCAGCATTGCATGGCGCAGTGGCGAACTTTGACGCAAGATGCGTGGGTGCTGCAGACGGTGCAGGGCTTTCACCTAGAGTTCTACTCCAGCCCAGCGCAGGCGTTTCCCCCTCCACCTCTCCATTTTTCCCTACAAGAGCGCAGTTTTATAAGCGAGCAGGTGGCAGATTTGCTGATGAAAGGGGCGATATCTCGTTGCAGACAGGGTCCCCGTACTTTCCTCAGCAACGTCTTCCTTGTCCAGAAGAAGGGGGGCGGCAACAGGTTGGTGCTAAACCTAAGAGAGTTCAACCAATACTTGACGTACAACCATTTCAAGATGGAGGGTATTCACCTCCTGGCAGATTTGCTGCAGGAAAAGGATTGGTTCGTACGCCTAGACCTAAAGGATGCATATCTATCTATACCGATATTTCCACCGCATCGCAGGTTTCTACAATTCATGTGGGAGAACCAGTGTTACGAGTACTCGGCTCTTCCCTTCGGTCTTTCCTCGGCTCCATGGTGCTTTACAAAGGTGATGAAGCCAGTGGTAGCGTACCTCAGGGAACGAGGTGTGAGACTAATTATTTACCTCGACGACATCTTGATCATGGCGCAGGACCAGATCACTCTTTCGCGACATCTGACCATGACTACTGCCTTGCTGCAGAGCTTGGGGTTTGTGATCAACCTGAAAAAATCTGTGATGTCTCCAACACAGATGGTGGACTTCTTGGGATTCATGATCGATTCCCAGACCTCGCAACTGCGTCTACCGCAGGCCAAGTTGCGGGACTTGAAACAGGAAATAAGGAAGTTGTTGGACAGACAAGTGGTGACCCTCAGGACGCTGGCCAGAGTTGTGGGTATACTGGCATCGTCCATTCAGGCCATATTTCCGGGGCCGTTGCATTACAGGGCGCTACAGCGCCTCAAAATTCAACACCTACAAAGAGGCCTTTCTTATACCGATTCGGTCCCTCTGTCGGAAGACGTTCGGACGGAACTACAGTAGTGGCTCAGTCACGTAGATGCATGGAACGGCAGGGCGATCTTTGGATCCCAACCGGAGGTAATTATCGAGTCCGACGCCAGCCGGTGGGGCTGGGGCGCGCGCTGTGGAGAGGTTTCTACAGGCGGCAGATGGTCGGCTCAGGAGCTCGAAATGCACATCAACTGTTTAGAACTGTTGGCGGGGTCGTTCGCGATTCGCACGTTATCCCCGAGGCAGACATCTTGCTGCATCCTCCTCCGCCTGGACAATGTGTCGGCGGTGAGATATATCAACAAGTTGGGCGGCACGAGGTCGTCCATGCTTGTTCAGATAGCCAAGGACTTTTGGCACTATTGTCTGCAGAATCAAATATCAGTGATAGCGGAATATATCCCGGGCCGAGCCAATCAGGTGGCGGACTGGAATTCCAGGCACTTGAGGGATTACAGCGACTGGAAACTGTGCCCTCGTGTATTCCAGTGGCTACAGAGAATCTGGGGTCCTTTTCAGACGGACCTGTTTGCCTCCAGACTGACGTTTCAGCTTCCCCGGTTCTTCAGCTGGAGGCCGGACCCATTGGCAGCGGCGACGGACGCCTTTCTTAAGAACTGGTCTCGGGGGACCAACTATGCCTTTCCACCGTTCCTATTGATCCCCAGGGTGATGACGCAAGTAATCAGACAGGAGGCGGAGATTGTCATGGTGACGCCGTGGTGGTCGTCACAGGCGTGGTTTCCCAAGCTCCTTCAGTGGAGCTGCGACAGTCCGAGGATGCTCCCGGGCTCGAGTTGGTTATTGCAGGGCCCTCAACAGGAACAGCATCCGTTGCTGGTAGAGGGCAGAATGTCGCTGATGGCATGGAGGCTTTCCGGCAACAGTGGCACTTGCCAGGCATTTCGGGACAGGCTGCCGAGCTCATCAAGCAGGCATGGGCGCCTTCCACCAGGAAGCGTTATTCCTCGGCCTGGAAAGGCTGGGTGGATTGGTGCATGGGACGACACCTGGATCCCGTGGGGGCAGAGTTGTCCCAAGTTTTGTACTTTCTTACTGAAAAGGCGGGAGCCGGCCTGGCATACAGGTCGGTGAACAACTTACGTTCCGCGATTTCTGCGGGCCATAGTCAAATTGACGGCAGACCGGTGGGTATGCACCCTCTGGTATGCAAACTCCTGAAGGGAGTCAGGGTGGCCAATCCGCCCAAACCCAAGTATACTGGGTTATGGGACGTGTCATTGGTTCTGGATTTATTCAACAAATGGCCGGTCAATAATCTCCTCTCTAGGAAACAATTGTCGGCAAAGCTTGCTATGTTGCTGTGCTTATCATCTTGCAGGCGGACTTCTGATGTAAGAGCACTCGACGTTACAGGTAGAGTGTTTTCCCCGGAAGGGGTTTCTTTTCATATTACAGGTCGCACAAAAACTTTAACGAGACATATTTCATACAATGCTTTTCCTGCAAATGAAAAATTATGTGTGGTTCAATGTTTAAAATGTTACGAGGAATGTACAAAGGCCTTGCGGCCGCAGGGTTGTAATCAGTTGTTGATTGGTGTTAAGAAACCCTTTAAACCAGTGGTGGCAGCCACTATAGCGAGATGGCTTCGTGATGTGATGAAAGAAGCTGGTGTAGATACGCAACTTTTTGGTGCTCATTCTGTGAGAGGCGCTATGGCGTCCAAATCATATGGTTTAGGTTCCAGTATCCAAGATATCATGCATTGTGCAGATTGGTCGTCTGAATCGACATTTAAAACCTTTTATTATAAGCCGGTGGGTGACATTACTTCTGTTGTGTTTACTCAGCGTTAAACCAAGCATAATCTGAAGCCTCCGGTCCTGTAATAGAATCACAAATTTGCTAGCATTCGCGACAAGAATTTGCAATTCTATTAAGGACACGGAGGCGAGGATTATCCCACCCGGCGTAATGTATTGTATATCAATCGCCTACCCACCCAAATATTTCAGTGTTTACGGTGGTGTTATTTCCTTTATTTCAGGAGCTGAGAAAAAGTCGGACTGACTGACGACTGATGTCGAGATGACAACCTGAAGTTCTTCTTCCACGTTGGAGGATTTGTTGGTTCATGTTATGGACTGTTCTGTTTTGGTTCACGTTATGGACTTATCGCCTCAAAGAAAGAGGAAGTGATGTGCACGCAAGGGGTTCTTATGGACTGTGGGGGCGTGCCTATAACCATGGTGTTCATGGGAAATGTAGTAATTTTATTGTTTACTTGAGAAAATAATATATTTTCATTGGCTGCTGTGTTGATGCAGTAAAGTTTGAGAAGCATAATCCTCGCCTCCGTGTCCTTAATAGAATTGCAAATTCTTGTCGCGAATGCTAGAAAATTTGTGATTCCTGAATAAAACACAGGGGTTAAAAATGACCAGATTAGACTCGAGATACTCCCAGAGACAACATCCAGGGATTATAACAACATACAGTGTAGGGAAACTCTGCCTTGAATGGCTAACTTCGTCCACACTGGCTAAAAATTAAGCAACACTTGTCTTTACTAAAAGATGGTGCTGATTTGCGCGATTTCATTCTTGGACCACGCAAACAGCGTCATAAGCGTTTCATAGCGACCAGTATCTATGCTGCGTACAACGAGGCTTGGAAAGTAAAGCAAATTGAAACTGCTGAAAAAATACGAGAAATTGATCGTATTAATTTGGAGAAATCACTTTCTGTGGTAGACAATGGGTTAATGACTCTGTCTTCCAGAATATATTCGTTGGGCAATATTGTATCCTCTGCCTTTGATGTGATAGACAGAGATTTGCTAATGTTACAACATGGCCAGTCTCAATTACGCTCTATTATAGAACTAGGCTGGACGCTGCAAAATCTTCGTTCAGGCTATGTGCCTTGGCGTTTAATCAACACAATGTCATTATTTTCCAGTTTTAACCTTACTGATAAACAGATCAGTTTGGCACAGAAAGGAGCAGACTATACAATCCTGAGCATCGAAAAACTCGAGAGATTACCATTGACAATGTCAGAGAGTCCTGTCATTGAATGGATAATACACGGAATTATCACAATTCCGATAACAACTTTCCGATTTAAAAAGTGCCTTGAGTACATACCCGCTGGCCAGTATGAACAATTGGGTAAAGGATATGTAAAATCCGAATGGAAATTACCATACACTCATTCTTGCTATAGTGACAGTGACAAAAATGTATTTCTTAGTGGTGAAAATTGTAAACATTCACTAAGCGGTATACTTTTGTGTCAGGATATTAATTTACACGGAGCATGTGATGGAAATTCAAACAACCTTTCATGCCACCAGCTAGTCACACCTGCAACTCAGATAGAGCCCTTCTTTATGCAACTCGCGAACGGGAGTTACATTCTTAGAACGGATCACAGATGTTGTGGCCTCGTGCCAGGGAAAAGTTATCTAGTAGAAGTAACATCCATGGTCAAATGCTGTATGCAAGCATTGTTTCCGAGTGGGACTCCAGACATAGTGACTCCCATCTGGCCTCGTCTGAATCTCTATTCTATACGAATTGATACATTAAGCAAAATGAAATCTGTACTTTTACAGACAACAGTGCCTATAACGTCATCTAAAGAGACGTATGATCTTCTAGTTGCAAGGACAGCTACTGAAGTTCATGACCTTTTATCAACAAATTGCCCCGTGCATTTCGTAGAAATGTTCAGCCAACTCCTTAACATGTCTAGTGCAACAAGCATCCCAGGCATATTTAAGACAGTCTTTACGGGACTGCTAACACCCTTCCAGGCAATTTTGGGAATCTTTCCTAATTTTGTGCACTCCATTTTTGGCGGCATACCATTATTTTTGGGACTCGTCGCAGGGATTCTATTTTTGACCCTCCTGCTTCGTTATGGCAAGCCTCGGCTCAGACATAGCTCCCATGGGAATGGAAGAGACAATCCTAGCAATGCGCTACCGGGACAGGATAACTAACGTCCTTGGATTGGCCAGGCTGAGAGATCTAAACATGACCTGGTTCCTTTCATTCAGACCGATATGGCAAAATTGCATTTTACCTGTGCTACGGTGTATGCTTTGCGGCGATGAATGCGTGTTGGACATCTGTCTTTCACTTCCATCAGCAGTACCAATGGACGTCGATACTTTGCTCAGTCCAATAACGGCTCACGCATTGTGTTGTCCCCAGCGGCTACCAATCCTGATGACGGCATTCATGGAGACTCCTGTACTACAGCCAAGTGGTAACAGTGGAGCGAGTGACAAAAGCAACATCATCCAGGTACAACGTTCTGTGAGCATTGCTGGTCCCGACTATGATGACAGCAATCATTCTCACACCTGCCAAGTTACAGCGCTATCTAATTTGGTTGAACTATCACCTGAATTTGTAGACCAATTCTTTGAGAGCCTGTCTGATACGATGTTCTCACCCGTACAGAAACAATAACTTTTGAGAAGCTTTCCGACACACAGTGTTCCCATGAACTCTGAATTCGGCCTTCAGTTTTGATCAAAAGAAACTGCCAAGAGCTTTTGGAAATCTATTTTTCCCCGTTCAAGCAATAATTCTTTGAATTGGACAATTTTTTTAATATTGACCCTTTTTTGGCACGAACAATTCTTTGCTTAATGTAAAAACTATTCTTAGAGAACAGAAGCTTCACACTTCTATTTCTAAACACATCTAGAGACATAACAACATTACATCAGCCTCTAGCACACATGTTATTACAATGCATTTTTATGTGATGATTTATCTCGCATTTCTTCTGTCAGAGATACTTCATGTGTAATTCCTTTTGCATAATCGTTCATTGATTTCATATGCAATTATTTTTTGAATGATTTCTATGCTTTAAAAAACGTACAGTACCTAAATTCATGTATTACAAGTACGCCTATTTTCGAATGCATTTATGTATTTTGGGGTGGGCAATGTTACACATGCATCTAATTGCTTTAGTTTTAGTAATTTTGATGGACATTAACCCGTGGAGTGGGTGTTGCGTGTTTATCTAGGTTCCTGATCGATACTGTGACCTTATGCCCCTATTCGGCTATAAATACATGTATTCCATATATTGGCATAACCGTTCAAGTGCGATTTTCTGAAAAGTCATCTCTGGCCTCACACGAACAGAGCCACATTCCAGCATAGTTCTCTCTGCCACTTCCTTTGCGACCAATTAGTGCAATGACAGAGCAGTAGTCACTATCTGATATTCCTAGATAACACTCTGAGTTCTTCAACAAGATAAAACCTCAGCAAACCTGGAAATCCCCGCTTGCTATGTTTTCATTAGTAATGGAACTCTAATGAGCAACTGATAACTATCACTTCCTAGTGACATCTTTAATTGACATCTTATGTCCAGCAAACTTGCGTCAAACCCGGCACCTGTCAGGTATAAATATTACCAACGTTGCCTTAAGCAATGCGAGCTACTGTTGCTGATGCCAGCTGCCTGCAAGACCCCGTGTTGGTAAATCTAGCACTGTCGCTGCAGCCTGCTGTCCCTGTGGTGGTGAAGCTGCTGATACCATTATCGCTGCTAAAGCGCGAACTATGGTGCAGTACGCTTAAGGAGCTGAACAGCCGTCCTCTGCGAAGACATCCAGCAGATTCCAGCTGCCCGCGGACGCTGTCCTCCCTCCTTCCTCGACGCGCTGAAGAGACCCGCTGCCTTTCTCGTGCAGAGAAATCCAGCTCCGGCGTTTCCGGTCTACCCTCGCGGGTGACTGGGATATCGAGAGAGACCCCTGAAGGAGATACCAATCCTCCATCATTCTATTCAGAGATATGGTGTTGACTAAACCCTTAGACGAGAATTCTTGAAACAAACCTTGGCAAAACCAACTTAACTTAAAGCTACTTACTTACTCCCCCTTTCACGTGTTAGGCTTAGGTCAGGCACACTGGGGTAGGCTTAGTTAGAAGCACCAGTTGAGTATGTTAGCCTAATGTATATATGACTGTATATATGTTTTATTACTTTTAAACCATTGTATGGCTAAGAAACCATATCAATGCTTTTACAGTTCTATTTCGCAATACTTATCTTACTGTACGTACTTTTTATAATAACAATTATTGCAATTGTGGCAATACATTTCTCTTGTACGAGAAGAAAGACTGTTCAATAAATGTTAACCTTTTATTGACAAACGCCCGTCTCTCTATTCTCTACATCTCGTGAAAGTAAACTGCACTAGACTGACTGAGTGAAATACATGTCTATTGTTTCACACGACCCTAGAGATTGACTCTTGATCTGAGGAGCAAAGTTGTCATGTTGCACGGTTGTTGGAAAGCTGAATCCCTTCTTGTCTGTGCCAATGAAGCTGATCACTTCCTATGCAGAGAAGAAAGTTTCCAGTGACCTCTGAGCTAGTTGGTAACACAACCCAATTAAGTTTAGCATAGTCAGTGGAGGCCTGGAATATCCGCAGTTCCAAGTCGATACTACTGTTCATGTTATTCCAATGCGCAGGGCCTAGTGGGAAACTAGGAACTACACTACAGTTTTTAAACTGTGTTTTATTTTTAGTATGTAAAAATGGCGTACGCTATGTATTTCCTTTACGTTTGTTACGTAAGGGAGATTAGCGTTCTAGTTTATTTTTTATTTTTATGGAATGTTTTGTGTGACGTAATTTCTAGCCAATCGCAGCGCTACGTTTGGTGACGTAGCGTTGCGTTTGACGTGCGTCAAAGGGGAATTTTCCAGATTGGTGTGAATGTTCGTGCGGGAAAGGCGTGTTCTTCTTCCGTTCTTGTAGCTGCGTCGTTTGACAGGTAAGATTACATTTTTATAACATTTAGTACATGAAGCTGAATGTATTATTGCTTGTGTTTATATTGTTATTAAATTTATTAATTATTATGATGTATTATTGATGTTTTTGTATTGAGACTTGTTTATTTTCTACTGTATGTACTTAGAATATAGTTTTCTACTGTTCTAAACTATAGATGTTCTAATAATTGTAATGTTTTGAAATGTTATATATAGCAATGTATATTTTTGTATGTGTTATGTTTTTTAAATTTCTAACGTTGTTATATTTGTTGTATGTACTTGCTTATTATCTTTTGAAATACTAGAAGTTATTGGATTGCTAAGTTTTGATTATGTATTTATGTAGTATATGGTTATGTTTATTCCTTTTATTATGTATTGGTATTCTTTCCCTTAGCGTATGTGCGAGTTGGTGCAACATACTGTTATTTTTTTCTAAAATCCATTTCTATATAGATGTTGAATGTATTGTGTTTTACTTTGTGTTTTCCTTTTTATCTGTACGTTTAATTATTAAAAATGTTTTATGAATTTATTAATTCTTTTATTTGTCGAAAGTGCTAATCCTAATTGTTATCGTTGAATATTTGAATGTAATAAGTCATTCTTGTGGCACGTTTTAGACGTAAACGTCAGTTATGTATATCTTCCTTGTTTTTTTGCAGGTAAAACCAAGTTTTTTTTGTGATGTAATGTTTTATGTGTTATTTTTTATTGTTCTATATATATATATTTATTATTTTTTACGAAAGTGTTGTCCCGCGTTTACTATGTAGCCAATCGCAGCGCTACGTTTGGTGACGTAGCGTTGCGTTTGACGTGCGTCAACTGTGAAATTTCCAGACTGGTGTGAATGTTCGTGCGGGAAAGGCGTGTTCTTCTTCCGTTCTTGTTGCTGCGTCGTTTGACAGGTAAGATTACATTTTTATAACATTTAGTACATGAAGCTGAATGTATTATTGCTTGTGTTTATATTGTTATTACATTTATTAATTATTAGGATGTATTATTGATGTTTTTGTATTGCGACTTGTTTATTTTCTACCGTATGTACTTAGAATCTAGTTTTCTACTGTTCTAAACTATAGATGTTCTAATAATTGTAATCTTTTGAAATGTAATATATATCAATGTATACTTTTGTATGTGTTATCTTTTAGAAATTTCGAACGTTGTTATATTTGTTGTATGTACTTGCTTATTATCTCTCGAAATACTAGAAGTTCTTGAATTGCTAAATTTGGATTATGTATTTATGTAGTATATGGTTATGTTTATTCCTTTTATTATGTATTTTTGTTATGTATTGGTATTCTTTCCCTTAGCGTATGTGCGAGTTGGTGCAACATACTGTTAATTTTATATAAAATCCATTTCTATTTAGATGTTGAATGTATTGTGTTTTACTTAGTTTTTTCCTTTTTATCTGTACATTTAATTATTAAAAATGTTTTATGAATTAATTAATTCTTTTATTTGTCGAAAGTGCTAATCCTAATTGTTATTGTTGAATATTTGAATGTAATACGTCATGCTTGTGTCACGTTTTTGACGTAAACGTCAGTTACGTATATCTTCCGTGCTTTTTTGCAGGTAAGACCAAGTTTTGTCTGTTGATGTAATCTCTTATGTGTTATTTTTTATTGTTCTATATATATATATATTTAATTATTTTTACGAAAGTGTTGTCCCGCGTTTACTATGTTGAATACTTAATCTGAATACGTGCGTGCGGGGTGTATTTTTTTGTTACGTAAAGGTCAGATGGCGAGTTCTTTTGCCAAGTGATGCAGGTAAGAACACCTTTTCTGTGAATGTAATATAATGTATTTTGTTTAGGATGTAATCTTTTAGTGGTATTCATTCGATGAAGTTAGCTTCTTTGTGTTCTGTTTTGACCGTTTGTGAGTTTCCGACACGTCTCCGTCTCTGCTGCTGTGACGTCAATTACCGCTACGTCCTGCCAATTTCTACAGGTAAGAGTAACTTTTGTCAGTTAATGTAATGTGTTTTTAGGATCTTTGTCAATCAGATACCTGTTTTTATTTTTTATTTTTAGCTGTTCATTGTTCGAGTCCTTTTTCGCTCCCGATTATGACATGTAGGTAAGTGTTAAAGTCTTGTTGTTGTGTGATAATGCGTTTCTGTGTAATGGAAGAATGTTTTATTTAAGCTGTATTTTTAATCTTTCTAAAATTTGTAAGTATGTAATTTATTTGTGTTGCTAGTGTTTTTTGTACACTTTAATGTCCGAGTTGCTGCGAGATACAGGTACTAAAAATGTTTTAAATATTTTTTCACCATTTAGTTATATGCTGTATTATGTATTGCGTTGCCTTATAGCTGTAATTGCATTTGATATAATATTTTGTGATTTTTATTCTTTATTTATGTGACGAAAGTGCGTTTAATAATTGAAAAAGGAGGAGTACTTTATTGTAATACGTCACGGGTGGGGCAGGTGTTTCACGTAAATGTCAGTTACCGATATCTTTTGTGAAGTTGTCGAGGTAAGCCCAAATGTTGTCTGTTGGTATAATGTTTTGTTTATTTTTTCTATACGTTAATATATTTTTTTTTGGGGTTATTTTCAGCTTTTGAGTGTACAGGTTCCTGTTTGAGTCCGTGAAAGTCACTTTCACTTTCACTTTTTGTGTGTTGTTTGTATGACCTCTACATTTCACTGAGTGAGCTGCTACGATCGACATGTAATTGTTATATTTTTCCACTATACTTAGAGTCCCTTTGTGATGTTGACTTGTTTGTATGATTTTCCTTTGTGTGATGTTAATGTAATCATTGTTTTGGCTCTTTCTTTGCTCGCACTTGGCTTGTGTCCGGGTTGTTTCTTTTTAGTGTTCTTTTTAATGCTATCACTGGCTCGTCTTTAGGTCGTCTCTTCGCCATGCATTGACTTATGTTTGCGCGTGACGTTCTGGTATGCGGGTCCTGTAGTCTAGTTTTGCCTGAGCTCGCACCCTGTTTTATTTTAATTCGCAACTGCCTTGTGTTTGGCTCGTGTCTGTCTCGTATCTGGCTATTTTCGGCGCTATGCATCGTGCTATTTTTTGTGCTGTTTGACTTTTTTTGTTCAACGTATTATGTATGCACTGTGTCTGTTCTCTTTGTGTGTTGTTTGTCTGATCTCTAGACTTCAATGACTAAGCTGCTACGATCGACAGGTAATTGCCTTTTTTTAAAATATATTTAAAGAGTGCCTTTGTTATTTGTTACTCAAAATTGTATACATTTTCATTGCTGTGAATGTAATGTAATTATGGAGTTTGCAATTTTTTCGGTCGCACTTGCCTTGTGTCTGGCTCGTTTCTTCTTATTTATGCTATCACTGGCTCGTATTTGGGTTGTCTGTTCGCCATGCATTGACTCATGTTTGCTTGCGTCGTCCTGGTATGCGTTTCCTGTAGTTTAGTTTCGCCTGAGCTCGCACTCTGTTTTTTATTTTATCTCGCACCTGACTCGTCTTTGGGTGGTGTTTGACCCGTATGTGGCTTGTCTCGCCGCTATGCTTTGGCGTTTTTTTGTTGCTGTTTTATTGTTTTAGTGAAACGTATTATGTATGCACTGTTTATGTTCTGTTTGTGTGTTGTTTGTTTGATCTCTACATTTCACTGAATGAGCTGCTACGATCAACAGGTAATTACTATATTGTTTTAATATCATTAAAGAGTGCCTTTGTGAGTTTCTACGCTTTTGTCTATGAATTTCCTTTGTGTGATGTGAATGTAATTATGGTTTTGGGTCTTTCTTTGCTCGCACTTGGCTTGTGTCCGCCTCCTTTCTTTTGAGTGTGCTTTTTCATGCTATCAATGGCTGCTATTTAGTTCGTCTCTTCGCCATGCATTGAGTTATGTTTGCGCGTGTCGTTCTGGTATGCGGGTCCTGTAGTCTACTTCCGTCTGAGCTCGCATCCTGTATTTTTTTTTATCTCGCTGTTGGCTCGTTTTTCTCTTGTGTTTCGCCGTACGTGTCTTGTATCGGCGCTCTGCATTGTCCTTTGTTTTCTGACTTTTTTTTTTAAACGTAGTATGTATGCACTGTTTATGTTCTGTTTCTGTGACGTTTGTCTGGTGAGTAATGTTGTAGTGGTGATGAGTGGTGGTGATGAGTGCTGCAGTGTCGTTGTAGAGTGATATTTTGTTGTTGCTGAATGATGCTGTTGTGGTGGTGTAGAGTGATGCTGGTGTGTTGGCGAGTGATGTTGGTGTGGTGCTGAGTAATGCTGTTGTTGTGATGAGTGGTGCTGTGCTGGTGATGAGTGGTGCTGTGTTGGTGTTCAATGATTACCACCACAGCATAACTCAGCACCACAACAGTAGCACTTCTCCCAACAACGGCATCACTGAGCTCCACCAATGCAACACGCAGCAACACCACATGATCACTCTGCACCTCCCCAGTACCATTGAGCAACAACACATCATCACTCTTCCCCAACACAGTCGTATTTAGCACAACAACAGTCTCATTCATCCACAGTACCGCAGTACTAAACAGCAAAATAGCATGCTTTTATACCTGTAATTGTGTCTGCTATGTTAAAATCTGGTGTGAAAGCGTGCACTTACGGCCGGTGGTGTGTATGCCTGTTGAAAGCGTGCACTGATGGCTGTTGGTGTGTGTGTATGTCTGGTGAAAGCGTGGACTGCTGTCTGTGTGTGTGTGTGTGTATGCCTGGTGAAAGCATGCACTGATGGCTGTTGGTGTGTGTGTACGCCTGGTGAAAGCGTCCATTGATAGCTGTTGGTGTGTGTGCCTGTTGAAAGTGTACATGTTCTGTTTGTGTGACGTTTGTCTGCTGAGTAATGCTGTTGTGGTGATGAGTGGTGCTGTGGTGGTGATGAGTGCTGCTGTGTCGTTGTAGAGTGATATTGTGTTGTTGTTCAATGATGATGTTGTGGTGGTGTAGAGTGATGCTGGTGCGTTGCCGAGTGATGTTAGTGTGGTGCTTAGTAATGCTGTTGTTGTGATGAGTGGTGCTGTGCTGTTGATGAGTGGCGCTGTGTTGGTGTTCAATGATTACCACCACAGCATAACTCAGCACCACAACAGTAGCACTTCTCCCAACAACGGCATCACTGAGCTCTACCAATGCAACATGCAGCAACACCACATTATAATTCTGCACCCCCACAGTACCATTGAGCAACAACACAGCATCACTCTGCACCACCACAGCCGTATTTAGCACACCAACAGTCTGATTCATACATACTACTGCAGTACTCTACAGCACCAAAGCATGCTTTTATAGCTGTAATTGTGTCTGCTACGTTAAAAAATGTGTAGAAAGCGTGCACTTACGGCCGGTGGTGTGTGTGACTGTTGAAAGCGTGCACTGATGGCTGTTAGTGTGGGTGTATGCCTATTGAAAGCGTGCATTGATAGCTGTTGGTGTGTGTGCCTGGTGAAAGCGTACATGTTCTGTTTGTGTGACGTTTGTCTGCTGAGTAATGCTGTTGTGGTTATGAGTGGTGCTGTGGTGGTGAAAACACTGAGTAATGCTGTTGTGGTGATGAGTGGTGCTGTGGTGGTGATGAGTGCTGCTGTGTCGTTGTAGAGCGATAGTGTGTTGTTGCTGAATGATGCTGTTGTGGTGGTGTAGAGTGATGCTGGTGTGTTGCCGAGTGATGTTAGTGTGGTGCTGAGTAATGCTGTTGTTGTGATGAGTGGTGCTGTACTGGTGATGAGTGGTGCTGTGTTGGTGTTCAATGATTACCACCACAGCATAACTCAGCACAACAACAGTAGCACTTCTCCCAACAACGGCATCACTGGGCTCCACCAATGCAACACGCAGCAACACCACATGATCACTCTGCACCCCCACAGTACCATTGAGCAACAACACAGCATGACTCTGCCCCACCACAGCCGTATTTAGCACAACAGTCTCATTAATCAACACTACAGCAGTATTCAACAGCAAAATAGCATGCTTTTATACCTGTAATTGTGTAAGCTATGTTAAAATCTGTGTTGAAAGCGTGCACTTACGCTGTGTGTGTGTGTGTATGCCTGGTGAAAGCATGCACTGATGGCTGTTGGTGTGTGTGTATGCCTTGTGACAGCGTGCATTGATAGCTGTTGGTGTGTGTGCCTGGTGAAAGCGTACATGTTCTGTTTGTGTGATGTTTGTCTGCTGAGTAATGGTGTTGTGGTGATGAGTGGTGCTGTGGTGGTGATGAGTGCTGCTGTGTCATTGTAGAGTGATAGCGTGTTGTTGCTGAATGATGCTGTTGTGGTGGTGTAGAGTGATGCTTGTGTGTCGCCGAGTGATGTTAGTGTGGTGCTGAGTAATGCTGTTGTGGTGATGAGTGGTGCTGCGCTGGTGATGAGTGGTGCTGTGTTGGTGTTAACTGATTACCACTACAGCATAACTCAGCACCACAACAGTAGCACTTCTGACAACAACTGCATCACTGAGCCCCACCAATGCAACACGCAGCAACACCACATTATCACTCTGCACCCCCACAGTACCATTGAGCAACAACACAGCTTCACTCTGCCCCACCACCATTTAGCACAACAACAGTCTCATTCATCTACACTACTGCAGTACTCAACAGCCAAATAGCATGCTTTTATACCTGGAATTGTGTATGCTATGTTAAAATCTGTGGTGAAAGCGTGCACTTACGGCCGGTGGTGTGTGTGACTGTTGAAAGCGTGCACTGATGGCTGTTTGTGTGTGTATGCCTTGTGAAAGCGTGCATTGATAGCTGTTGGTGTGTGTGCCTGGTGAAAGCGTACATGTTCTGTTTGTGTGACGTTTGTCTGCTGAGTAATGGTGTTGTGGCGATGAGTGGTGCTGTGGTGGTGATGAGTGCTGCTGTGTCGTTGTAGAGTGATATTGTGTTGTTGTTCAATGATGATGTTGTGGTGGTGTAGAGTGATGCTGGTGTGTTGCCTAGTGATGTTAGTGTGGTGCTGAGTAATGCTGTTGTGGTGATGAGTTGTGCTGCGCTGGTGATGAGTGGTGCTGTGTTGGTGTTAACTGATTACCATCACAGCATAACTCAGCACCACAACAGTAGCACTTCTGACAACAACTGCATCACTGAGCCCCACCAATGCAACACGCAGCAACACCACATTATCTCTCTGCACCCCCACAGTACCATTGAGCAACAACACAGCATCACTCTTGTATAGTTAGTGTTGTTTGCGAAATGTAGCTGCAACAGCTATTGTTATGTATGTTGTAGTGGTACATTTAACATTTTTTGAAAAAAATATACCCACCCCGAACGAAAATGACCATGCTAGTGGATATGTTCAAATTAGTATATTTATTTTCCGGAAACAGAAAACAATATTTATTTATTGAACTTTGTACAATTTTTTTTTGTAAGGATTGTTACTAATAAACTTAAATCTCCCTCAGACTTTTCTTTAACAATTTTAGTAATTTTGCCATTACAAAATATAACCTCACATATTTGAGGCAAATAATGAATTAGTGCTTCACCAATGTCATCCACCTCTTCGTCCAACATAAACCACTGTATAAGTGTTTGATTTTGTACGTCCATTGATTGGTAAATATCTGTGTTGGTTATTTTGGTTGTTATAGTGCTCCAATCTCCGTTTGTGCTTTCCACTCCATATATTTCGACGTCAATAGTTTCTTGTGGTGGTGTTGTTACCTGTTGTAGTAAATAAAGACATAGTTAATTTTTTTTCCACCTAAATGTTAGTGTGTGTCGGAGAGAGTGTTGTAGAGAGAGGCAGTTGTAGATCGAGGCAGTTGTAGATCGAGGCTGTTGTAGAGAGAGGCTGTTGTAGAGAGAGAGTGTTGTAGAGAGAGAGTGTTGTAGAGAGAGAGTGTTGTAGAGAGAGCGTGTTGTAGAGAGAGCGTGTTGTAGAGAGAGCGTGTTGTAGAAAGAGCGTGTTGTAGAGAGAGCGTGTTGTAGAGAGAGAGTGTTGTAGAGAGAGAGTGTTGTAGAGAGCAAGTGTTGTAGAGAGAGCGTGTTGTAGAGAGAGCGTGTTGTAGAGAGAGCGTGTTGTAGAGAGAGCGTGTTGTAGAGAGAGCGTGTTGTCGAGAGAGGCTGTTGTAGAGAGAGGCTGTTGTAGAGAGAGGCTGTTGTAGAGAGAGGCTGTTGTAGAGAAAGGCTGTTGTAAAGAGAGGCTGTTGTAGAGAGAGGCCCTGTTGTAGAGAGAGGCTGTTGTAGAGAGAGGCTGTTGTAGAGAGAGGCTGTTGTAGAGAGAGTGTTGTAGAGAGAGCGTGTTGTAGAGAGAGGCTGCTGTAGAGAGAGGCTGTTGTAGAGAGAGGCTGTAGAGAGAGCGTGTTGTAGAGAGAGCGTGTTGTAGAGAGAGCGTGTTGTAGAGAGAGAGTCTGATAGTGTGTGGGAGAGAGATAGTGTGTTGGATCGTTAAAGAGTGTGTTCTTGAAAGAGAGAGTGTGTGTGTGGAAGTGATAGAGTAAGGGGTGCGTGAGAGAGCGTGTGTTCCTTACTTTTAACTTGCTGTGCCTTGTCGTGTTCAATATTTTCTGTCCATTAAATTCATGTACTGTGACATGAGTTAACATCACATATTCCCCAATGTTTATTGAGAATAGAGTAGCCTCTCTCCATAATGTGACTTTGATGTCATCAGTGGAATCTTTTAACGTAATACATTTTATTGCTGTATTTTGTCCATTGATGAGCACAAGTTTACTTTCCTCTTCCTAAAAAAAAATATTTGTGTTAAAAATTTAAAAGCACTGAAGTCAGACGTAATAATTGTTCAAGCATTGAAGACATAGTGATTAAGGGCTATTGCTCTTTTCAATTTTACGGTGTTGTTCCCAATTATGTTAAAAAAAGTTGAACTTTGATGTCTCAGTTTGGCGCTCCTCTTTAAACACCTATCAACTTAACCTTTATAAATGCAGTGTAGATTTTGCACACCTATTTACACAGTGTTCATTGTTATTATTTGGCTGCTGTACAGATAATTTATGATTGATTGAAACCCTCATAAACATAACAGCATATCTAATGTGTTACAGAGACCACACACACAACTGCACCCACTCAAAATTAAAGAACATCTAAGCACCAAATAGTACACACACACACACACACACAAGCACACTGAGAAAGGCCAAATAAATATTGTCAATGGCAGAGACAACACCACACACACTAACTGACAACTCAAGCAGCGAGACACACAGTACAAATCTCCTCTACTTACTTCTGAAATGGTCCCACACACTGTCATAAGACTTCTCACAGTTGCACGCTTTATTTCTTTAATTGGAGAAGCAGATGGTGCAGGAGGCTGCAAAATGTTTTCAGCTTCTTGAATGAGCGCTTGAGTTAGAGGCATTGCAGGAAATTTTGTAACTTTGCTTTGCTTTGCAATAAGAATTGTGTTGTTTTTAATTATAAAATTGCGTATGAGTAGCCCACAGGTGTTTTGTGTCTGCTGATATAAACTTTCTTGGTAGCACATTGCTTTAATTGTTCCAGTTTTGTCTGCCAGAGCCAAATGAAATAGAACTTTATTTTCTTGTTTGGCGTTCTTTTAATTTGTTTTACTTGAGCACTTGATCACATTAACTCTGATGGGTTTTTCATACGGTTTGTTGTCATTGGTGGTAATGTTAGCGATTTCTTCAATAGTCAACATCTGAAATAGAAATATATGTTACAACCAATGTTAAATACAAATCCATAGTGCTTTATGATCACTCTAATAGCATTCTAATGTACCATAACTTTGAAGTATGTAATTGGTATATATATGATCTAAGATAGATTGGTAGTCTGTTGTGTAAGTGTCTATAAGTTGTGTACATTGCAACTTACTCTCAAAGAACCCAATTAGTTTGTTAGTTTGTGAATTGCTTTGAGAGACATCCACATTGAAATCTCCCATAATGATGAATTTGTGTTCAGGGTAAAAATTAGTGATACTGGTAATAATTTCTAAAAGATCTGTAATAAGTTTATGTGGTGGTTTGTAGACTATAATAATAAGGTAATCTGTGGAATTAATCTGTAATGTAAAATGTAAAATGTCTATCCCTCGGTGTGTTTCATAAATAGGTAATATCCTAAGATCTTTCTTGTAGCAGAGTATCATCCCATGGTTAGTGTTGTATGTATGAAATTTATCAAATATAATATGATCATATTGTTCTACATTAAAATCATTTCCAGTTGAGTTCCTTGTCGTGTTGATCTCAGTTAAGCAAATAATGTCTGCTTGCATCATGTTACTATCAGCTATCATTGATGTGAAATGCTTCTGAAGTGATCGTATATTGTGTGTTATAATATTGAAATGTGCGTTGTATGTATCTAATTGTGGGATAGTGATTTCAAGTAGCATTTCAGTCCTTAATCTTTCCATTTCCTCATTAACTTTTGGGTGTATTAGAATTTTAGTTTCAGCAAAATTTTGAACGTATATGTTCTGTATACATTTAACTCTGCTTATAGCAACATAATGTAAATGATGAATTTTGCTGTTATTAAAGTGTATATAAAGTGGTTCTATAGTGTCCCCTTGTGTGCGATGTATAGTACGTGCTGATGCTTGGCATTAAGGAAATTGTTTGTGTATAACAGTAATAAATTTCTTAGTGTATTGAAAATGTCTAGCTATAGCATGTATTGGTGTCCATGACTTTTCTATTTGGGCATGATATAAATGCTTATATTCTTGCCTTGCTTTTTGCCCAACACTAATATTGTCAAATGATACCCAAACTAGAAATGGAGTATTGTTAATAATGTCAACAAATTGGACTATACCAGTTGCGCCATTTGTTAAACCATCATTTACATCCACATTGCAAGTTAAATCATAACGGAGCTGTAAAGCAATGTGTAATGTATGTGCAAGTCCCATAGTTTTCGTTGGATCCTTAGGCAATTGCTTAAGTATAGTTTTTTTTACATTTTCTGACACATCTGAACTCACAGTATCGTTAGCTACTGTTATATACACTGGATATTCCTTGCTATGTTTATCCAAAACAGTTCTGTTAATTTCATTTACTTCAACATTAGTAGACATAATGTATGGGATTGTTTCTAAGAGACTCTCATCAGGTGGCATTTGTCTTTGCTTAATTAGTAGAATATCTTCTTTAGTATGCTTCCCTTCTCTTAATCTGTTTAGTAGTTCTGCAAATTGTAGATCTTCTTTTTGACGCATAATCTTAGTTAATTCAAATAGTTTAAAATGTTCTTTCCATAAGTTAATACTTAAAGGGCCATACAAATTATTAGAATCCTGAAAAATGTATCTGTCACAAACAGGTTTCAATTGGTAAAAGTCACCAATAGCTATAATTGAAATTCCTCCAAATGGTTCATTTGACGACTTTATTTCTTGTAGTCTGTTATGTATAAAATTAAACATATTTTGACCCACCATTGAAATTTCATCTATAATAAGAACTTTAACATGCATCATTTGCATTTGAAGAGAAGTTCTATTTTCATGACTTAGTGGTTTATAATTAAAACTTTGTGAGACAGGAATTTTGAAAGTACTATGCAATGTTTGCCCTTGAATATTATGTGCTGCTTTGCCTGTTGGAGCAGTAAGTAAGACATGTATATTATCTGGATTTTCACCTGCCTTTGTATTATGGTAGCGTAGTAATGTTTGATGTAGTGCAGTTATTATAAAGCTTTTACCAACACCAGCCCCTCCAGTGCAGAAAGTATAGCATGGAGTACTTTTAGTTTTCAACAAATTCAAGTGATGGTAAACAAAATTGAGTTGCTGACCAGTTAAGTTGTGCATTATATTTTGGTATTTATCATCAGGTAGCATGGAGTTAGTTAAGCTTTGTTCTTCAGTTTTTGTTCTAATTCCTAAATCTAATGACAAATCATATAGATGTTGATTTTCTTTATTCTTCCCTTCATCACATACATTTTCTGTTGGTATTAATAGAGGTGATAGAGGAGGGGATATTATATTTTCATTCCACTCTTGATTCGTAATGTTTCTAACCTCCCCGTGATTATGGTTATAGATTTTAACTTGTGAATCAACAACCTTTTTAACTTGTAGATACCTTTCATAGTAAGTGTCATTGTTTACGATAATTTTATGTTCTTCTCTCCATGGATAGTGCAACATTAATAGTTCTCTATAATATTCTTCAGGCTCCTTGTCTTTGTTAAATCTGCAAAAGCGTATAATTTTTCTCCGTTTGCGCTTACTTAAAGCATACTTGCTATTTATATTCTGCATTCCTACATCCTCCTCAGTACATTCTATTTCAACTTCTTCCTCATCTGAGCTGTAAAAGTTTCTTTCAGCAAGTAAATCTTCAGAGTCATTTATTTCTCTGGTATATTTGTTTTTGCTGGCATAGTTAAAATTTGAAGCATAATCAGCTAAAGTACACATTTCTTATGTTTTGGGCCTCTTGCAGTACTTAGCAATAATATTTTCACATTGAATGTCAGTAGAATTTTCTGGCAACGAATTAATAGTTTCCATATCGCGCATTAAATAAGTTCTTTTTTCTGGACGGCTAGTATTGATAAATACAAATGCCCGTGAACTTTTCCGTAATGGGATCTGAAGAATGAGATATGCTGCTTCTTGCGCACTAATTTCTGTGCAGTTGAGGAATTTGTTCCCTATGTGTTTAAGTTGTTCTTTGACATTACTATTGTTTTTCACTTCTTTAGCAGCTTGTGCAATAAGTTTGCTAATTCCTCTTTGCGATTTGCTGATATATGAAATAATATAGACCGCACAAGCATAAGCATCTAGTATAAACTGCAAGTCTATGTTTGCTCGCCAAGCTTTTAAAATCGTACTATTGTAGTTATTAATGAAGCATTCATCTGGTGTTCTTTTTCAAAAAATTGTCGGCTTTTCTAAACTGGTTTGTATAGAAGTGATATATTCTTTATTATCCATCTTAATAACACCTAAAAACTCATCAAAAGAAAGTGTGCTAAAAGATGCATTATTCATTGCTTCATTAGATTATCTTTCCATTGCCTATCTGTGCCTTCAAGTGTCAATGGCTCTAATATGAGAGTTTTTGACATAGGATATTTTGGGTATTGATATTTACATGTTCTTTTTTCTTTCCGACTGCAATTTTTAGTGTGCCCATGCCTTTGTAAATTTATTAAAGGCTGTAAAACAGTGTCAATTGACTTATTACATTGAATATATTGCTCAATAAAAAGATTGACATCTTCTAATGGCTACACACCATAGAGGGGTGCATTTTTTACCCATAGTAATGCATGTATATGTGGAGAACCTCTCTGTTGGAATTCGACTCTGTAAAAGTAGTCAACTATTTCCCCAATTGGATTTGTCCCGTTCATCAAAACACAATTAAACAATTTCCTCACTTGATAGTCAAACTGTCTAGCACATGTAATAGGATCTTCTTGTATTAATCGACATTTTGTTTCCCAAGACATGTTATTGAATTCCTCTTCTGTGCATTCATTTAAGTTTTTAACTCTCGATAATATATTTATTAAATGGTGCCATTTTGTTTCAGCAGCAGATAAAGTTAAGAAAAAAGTTGGTATTCCAAGTTGTCTTATCATAGCAAAAAGATCTCTTTTACAACTTTCCCAATATGGAGGTGAACTGCGTATAGTTTTCAAAACTTTATAACCTTCATTTAACTGGAACAAATTTTCAATATTATATTTTATGTCTTTAGCAGTAATATTCTTACCATCTGTATATTTTTTCCGTATAGAAATATTAATTTTCCCTTGAATTTGCTTAATATGTAATTTTTTAAGTTTAAAGAAAACATTAGTCATACTTTTAGCTACTCTTCTATCATGACTTCTTAATTCCCATTGACAAATAGTACTATAATGTACCGGTATATGTCTTTCCTTATTGTTTCCTTATTGTTTGGCCTTCGTTCCCCACAATAAATTGTAGGGAAAGACAAAAATTCTGAATCTTTATCCTCATATAAACCTCTTGGTGTATTATATTCAGCTGGAGCTAAACTTAAAACATTTACCCTATTACAGGTAATTGTTTCATTTGTTAACATAGTATCTAAATTCCCAGCTTCCATGTTGTCAGATGTATCTGAAGAATAGCTTGTGTCTGAATTTTCATTTACATTGTTGATTTCTGGAGGTATATACTGCCATTCGGGGTTAATTGTCACACCATATTCATTAAACATGACACTATTGGTTGCTAGCCATGTAGCTGCCTTTTTAACGGTGTTTGGGCGAATATTTTCATAATGCGTGTGCGATTTATACATTAATTTCCTTTTTAATTTTACTGGGATGGTCATGGCATCATTCATTTGCCTTGGTAAAATTGTAACTGTTGTCATTACATCTGCAGGTACATTAACGACAGCACCTGATAATGATTTTTGAAATCCGCATGGTAAACTACAAATTTGTAAAAAAGGTATCCTAGGAGAAACTAATCTTTCTTCTAAATCGTATAATTCTAATTCAATTGGTACATTTGGAAATGCCATGCCATTTAGAACTGAACATGGTGGTATTTTATCTTTTCTGATGTAAGCATAGCAAGTCATACAAATTAAATTTGTTTTCTTGCTACTAATGTTACACCTTTTAAACATTTCTGTTTCACAAACCGTGCAAGTATTTTTTATTGTTTGTTTATGCCACAACTGGTTGCAAATAGCACAAACATACTCTGGCCCATGCAATATTTCACGATGGAATTTATTAATAATTAAATGGATTTGTTTATTTGCTTTGCGTTTTTCTAACAGCGTTAACCTTACAGTTGGTGTGTTTTCTTCAACACCTTTATTTCCAAGATTGTCAATGGCTCCTCGTGCAACATTTTTATTTTTCCTTTTTTTCACACTAGGTTCTGAAAGGCTAAAGTGATCTAAGTTGATTTGAGAGTGTTTATTTGTCGCCAGAATAGAAGTACTTGTTCCTGGCAAATGAGTTTCGTTACTAGTATTGCTATTAGTCACCTTACTTTGAGTCCCTAAAGCGTCCAAAGAAACTAAAGTTGCTTTATTTGCTTTTCGTTTTTGTACCAGAGGTAAACTTACAGTTGGTCTGTTTTCTTCAACCACTTTATTTACAACATTGTCAAGGGTTCCTAGTGCAACAGTAGTATTTTCCCTTTTTTTAACACTTTGTTCAGAAAGGCTCAAGTTTGCTTGGTTTATTAGAGACTGTTTCTTAGTCCCCATAATAGAAATACTTGTTCCTGACAAATGAATTTTCTTACTAGTATTTCTAATAGTCCCCTTACTTTGAATACCTAAAGCGTCCGAAGAAAACAAACTCCCTTCAAAAATAGAATTGTCAGTCACTTGAGTAGTATGTACAAAGATTTTAGTAACTGGAGTTAAATCACTATTTTTCTTGTGCACTCGAAGTGCTCTTTGGAATGTTTGCTTCAAATTTTTTTTTATATCTATTGGTGTTAATTCAAATGGTATGCAATCCTGAGACGGATTTCCAATTTTTTTGGCTAGATTCACTACATATTCCAAAAGTGCTTCAAAAGTTTTAATTTCTAGAGTTACACATGTTCCATTTGAATGAGGCATGCCTTCATTGTCCCTGCTATGTGAATCAAATACATAGTATGTTTGCATATTTCTAAAAATAGACATTACATATACACTCATACAAAGTAGTACCCCACAGTACTTAGAAATCCCTAAATGTAATGCAGTGCTAATATCTGGATAGTTTTCATCAAAAGGTTTAAGGACATTACCATAGAAAGGGTTGTGTAGTCTAAGTGAATAAAACATATTATTGTGCTCTACATATTTTGGCAAATCATAAGGATGCATAAGTGTTTCTTTGTTAAAAGAATGCATTTGTAGATATAAAGCATCTCCAAGGTCCATGATATAATGTAGATCGTTGGAGTTCCATGTATTAACTGGTTTGCATACATAGTGCAAAATAGCAAAAGTACTATTTGGTAAGCATTGCTTCCCTTTTGATTTACTATTAAATCGTGTATTACCTTGATGGTAACTGGCTTTTAAGCATCTATGCATGTTTTTTTTTACTCCCTTTACTTTATTCCTCTAAAGTCTATTCACTTAAGTAAGGCGAATTACTTTTTTAATAACTATTTATTGTTTTTTCCAAACAATAATATTATTTACCTTGATTTGTGGGTGATTGTACCTCACTGAAATAATCTGAAATGAGAGTAACGTGAATTGTTAGAATATGCTTTACATGAAATTACACTTGAAATCCCAAAACAAAACAGGGAATGCAATAGTAGTTTTGAAATTTTGTATACTTATGTCTCAGAGTGTGACAGAGGGCATGATAACAGATTGTGTGTGTGTGCCTGGTTTTCGTTTTATGAGCAACTTTGTAGTGAGAAAGTGTGTGATGTGTAGAGTGTATGATTGTTGCCCTGCATACTGAGTAGAGTTTGTGAAGTAGAGAGAGAATGAATGAAGTGAGATCTATAGATTTTATTTTGTCTGAAATGAGGGTTGACAGAGAAGCCTGAGAAGTAGGAAGCAAAAGATTGGAAGCATGAAAGTGAGAGAGCCAGTTAAAGTAATTGGGATTATTTTTTGTAATGGATTTTTATAAACGCATCATTCAGACAAAGGAAAGTTGTGAGGTAGGATAGTAAGCGGCAAAGTGTGCTCGATTTTGCATGCGAGAGAGATGATCAATGTGAAAGTAAATTTGCCTACTCTGTTTTCCTATTAAATTGTCACTATGAGCATCCCCCCCCCCCCCCAAATTAAACATCGACAGTATTTAAGGTTGGTAGTCAGAAGCCAGGAATAGCATTATGCATGCTAAATGTGGGAGTCAACTGTTGTTAGAAAGTAGAGCAAAGTGTATGGTATTTAAAAACACAGTTAGCATGAGGCTTGTTATAGTGGGAACATAGCACGTGAAAATAAGTTATGTTAATTTCATAAACGTTCCTGAGATGTGGCAAAGTGTTGTAAGATTTGTGTGCCAAAGGATGGAGCAGTGGAGTAGCAACGAAAGGCTGTGCAGGGAGGGGACAATTGTGTGTAAATCGCATTTGCGATATGTATAATTTGTGTGAGCTGCCTATGCAAAAGGAGGGAGGAGCTGACTTTGAACGAGATTCTGTGCAGTTATGGGACCTGTGCTGTGTTTGAGTAAGTTGTGTATTCTTGAAAAAGTAATATTAAGTTGGATGCAACTGCGTTTTCGAGATGTGGCGAAGTGATGTCCTGATATGTGTGTGCCTTAGGATCTACCTGGAAATTAAGCACAAGTATGTGTATAAAAGGAATGACTAAGGGTGCAAGTTACCAACATGGACAGCTGGAGGAAGCCTATAGTCTCCAAATGTAAGTGGTTAAAAAAAATGTTTATGCAAGCCAAAGCGTTAGTGAAATGTTGCGAAGTGGTTATGAGCGGTTTGTGGAAAAGGAAGGAGGAATAGAGTAAAATTAAAGTTTGTTTCGCCATGTTTAAAATGTGTGTAAAAATTACTTGCATAGTATGCGCTAATTGTTATGCAAAAGCGCTTTGGACAGGTGGCAAAGTGGTGTGATCTGCAAGTCCAAAATGAGTGAGCTAAGGAGTTTGAACGAAAGAGTGTGCAAGCAAAGGACGACTGTGTATTGAGATGTAGTGTACGTGTTCTGTGATGTGTAGCACACGGACTGCGTGAGTGAGGCTATAGTATCCAAATCGCAATTTGTGTAAAAAAATTTTTTTAGCAGCCCAAAGCGTTAGTGAGAGGTGTGTTAGTCAACCAGAAATACAGCAGTAGGCAGTCTATAGTATTGAAATAGCACTTGTTAAAAATGTTCTTTGTATGGAAATGCGTAACTGATATGGTTAGAATTAGTGTGCCCTGTGTGTTACCATAAGGAGAGATCATCAGAGTCGGAACGATAGGCTGTGCAGGCATGGCCTTATTCTTTGTACAAAGCATTGGCACTTTAGTATTTAATTTGCAGGGCAAATCGTTCAAGAGATGTGGCAAATTGGTGTGAGCTGCCCAAGCCAAATGCGTGAGCAGCAGTGTAGGATCACGAGTGTGCATGCATGTGACTGTGTGTTGATATGTAGTGTAAATTTGTTGTGATGTGTGGCAAAGTTGTGTATTTAGTGCTGTTTTGTTTTGTAATGTACATGCAACTGCGCTTTATAGATGTGGCGAAGTGGTTCGATCTGTGTGTGCCTTAGGAGGGAGCAGCGGAATAGGCTCAAGATACAGTGTGAATAAAATGTTGGAACGAAGGGTGTGCTAGTTAATAACATGTACAGCTGTAGGAAGTTTATAGTATGAAACCCGCCTGTTCTAAATAATTTTCTTAGCTGGAAAAGGCGTTATTTAAATGTTGCGAATTGGTGCGAACTGTATGTTAAAAAAAATGAGGGAAGAGCGTAGTAGGAAAGATGGGCAAATGTGCTTTAAATCCCCGTTTGCCATGTTTGTTGTGTTAATTAGCACGACCCAACGTAAGAATGACCAAATACCAATTGACATGCATGTAATAGATTGGCTAAAAGAACGTGTTGCTTTACAAGAGAGTCTGTGGGCTGCTTGTTGTGCGTGTTGCCGTGCGTAACTAAAAGTAGAAGGTGGGTTGGAAGAACGGGCCGATGAATGAGAGACCAGCTATGGTGTGCGTGTTTCCGTGCGAGAGACTGAGTGTGGGGGGGGGTTAGGAGAGATCATTTGTGGGTTGCTTGTGTTTTTGTGCGTATTTACGCGAGTGAAAGGCAGAAACATGAAGATGAATGAATGAGACAGAAGCTAAGGCAGGGTGGGTATGCTTGCAAGATGCACGTCTAAATGTTGTCAACGTGTGCGTGTTTCTGTGCGTGAATGGAAAAGAGAGCGAGTCTGTGGGCTGTTTGTGCGTGTTGTGCATGTTACCGGGCGTGAGTGGAATAAGATAAGGAAGAGGCACTCATGTGTGCGTGTTGGCGTGCGTGAATGGGAGATGTACGTCTAAATGTTATCAACGTGTGCGTGTTGTCGTGCGTGAATGCAACAGAGAGTCTGTGGGCTGCTTGTTGTACGTGTTGCCAGAATCGTTGAAGAGATGTGGCAAAGTGGTGTGAGCTGCCCGAGCCAAATGCGTGAGCACTGAGCAGCAGAATAGGATCACGAGTGTGTGCATGCATGTGACTAATGTGTGTTGATATGTATGTAAATGTGTTGTGATGTGTGGGAAAGTTGTGTATTTAGTGCTTTTTTTTTTGTAATGTACATGCAACTGCGTTTTAGAGATGTGGCGAAGTGGTGAGATCTGTGTGTGCCTTAGGAGGGAGCAGCGTAATAGGCTCAAGATACAATGTGAATAAAATGTTGGAACGAAGGGTGTGCTAGTTAATAACACGTACAGCTGTAGGAAGTTTATAGTATGAAACCCGCCTGTTCTAATTTTTTTAGCTGCAAAATGCGTTATTTAAATGTTGCGAATTGGTGCGAACTGTATGTTACAAAAAAAGGAGGGAAGAGCGTAGTAGGAAAGATGTGCTGGGCATGCAATGTACAAATGTGCTTTAAATCCCCGTTTGCCATGTTTGTTGTGTAAATTTGCACGAACAAATGTAAGAATGACCAAATACCAATTGACATGCATGTAATAGATTGGCTACAAGAACGTGTTGCTTTCAAAGAGAGTCTGTGGGCTGCTTGTTGTGCGTGTTGCCGTGCGTAACTAAAAGTAGAAGGTGGGTTTGAAGAACGTGCCGATGAATGAGAGACAAGCTATGGTGTGCGTGTTTCCGTGCGAGAGACTGTGAGTGTGGGGGGGGGGGGGGGTTGGGAGAGAGAATTTGTGGGTTGCTTGTGTTTTTGTGCGTATTTACGCGAGTGAAAGGCAGAAACATGCAGATGAATGAATGAGACAGAAGGTAAGGCAGGGTGGGTATGCTTGCAAGATGCACGTCTAAATGTTGTCAACGTGTGCGTGTTTCCGTGCGTGAATGGAAAAGAGAGAGAGTCTGTGGGCTGTTTGTGCGTGTTGTGCATGTTACCGGGCGTGAGTGGAATAAGATAAGGAAGAGGCACTCACGTGTGCGTGTTGGCGTGCGTGAATGGGAGATGTACGTGTAAATGTTATCAACTTGTGCTTGTTGCCATGCGTGAATGCCCCAGAGAGTCTGTGGGCTGCTTGTTGTACGTGTTGCCGTGCGGAAATAAAAGTCTAAGGTGGGCTGGGAGAACGTGGTGGCGAATTGAGAGACAAGCTATGGTGTGCGTGTTTCCGTGCGAGAAAGTGGGAGTGTGGGGGTGGGTGGGAGAGAGACTCTGTGGTCTGCTTGTGTTTGGGCGTATTTCCGTGAGTGAAAGGCAGAAACGTTCAGAAAAAATAATGACAGAGAAAAGAAAAACCCAGGGGGGGTATGCTTGCAAGATGCAGGTCAAAATGTTGTTAACGTGTGCGTGTATCCGTGCGTGAATGGAAAAGTGAGAGAGTCTGTGGGCTGTTTGTGCATATTGTTCGTGTTGACGGTCGTGAAAAGCGTTCTTTAAATGTTGCAAAGTGTAGTGAACTCTATGTCCAAAAAAAGGAGGGTAGAGCGTTGTAGGAAAGATGGTCTGGCCATGCATGTTACAAATGGTTTTAAAATGCCCGGTAAGATTAGCCCTTAATTTTCATGAAAAACGCTTTAGAAGATGTTGCGAAGTGGTGTGAGATACCTGTCCTAAATGAGTGAGCAGCGGAGTAGGAAAAAAAGTGTGTGCAAGCATGTGACGATTACGTGTTGATATGTAGTGTACGTGTTCTGTCATGTTGAGCACACAGACAGCTAGAGGGAGTCTATAGTACCCAACAAAAATATCATTTGTTCCCAAGGCGTTTCCGGAAGACAGTTAATTCTATGACAATATTAACATCCCCATGTACTTACCTAAATTAATATGTTTGTTCAAGATCACAACTGGTACAGAATGAATTGAAAACAGTCTGTGTTGTATCTGTAAAAGAAAAAGTATAATTTATTAACATGTATTACCGCCGTCTTTGATGCTCAGTAGAGTACGATCGATCGAGTTTGGGTGAGGTCAATAAAAAAAATGTTTTTGTTTACATTATTGTGGATCTGTCAATGTAGTTATAGGAACCATAAAAAGGAGGGGAACATAGAATAATAGAGTATTCATGAGCTCGAGTGACAGAAAGAAAGCAGAAAATAAATGTTAAGAGTGTGCTGTGAAAGGGACCGAAAAGAGTGAACAAGGAAAAAATATATGTTTAGAAAGTGGAGAGATACAGGGGAGAATGTGTAGAGGTAGCAAGCTTGAAGATGAGACGAGAAAGAGATAACGAAATGTAGAGACGAAAAAGTAAGTAAAAGATGTAAAGAAAAGGCAAGTCTAGTACGAAAATAACTACAAATGCACTTACATTCCAAAGTTGTCGCGTAGTGTCTTTGAATATGTAGTCTTCGGAGCAAATACAGCGTCGTTCCGTCGGGCACTGTTGTCTTTCTGGACACGAAAAAGGCTATGGCTCACAATGAGCCTTTCGTGATCTTAAATAGGCTGAAGTTGAGAAGTTTGCCGGCAAGGTGTTTGGAAGTGGACAAAGGATGAAAGGTACATCCCCTTCCCTTGGCCCCAGGAGATGTCTCCAAAGATAATGTGTCTAACTTCCAAGTGTGAAAATTTGAATGTGTATGTAGATGTAGGTTCGATTGTGGCGCCACTAGCGACTTTCCTGTCTCCTTGACGCAACACTTGTTAATGTACCTGTCTTCCCGCACGCAGCAACGAACAAGCCTTAAGAAATAACGTAAATTCCACTAAAGCTTATATTTATACGTAACTTTTCCAAAACAATGTATAAAGCAATGAAGGGTGAAAAAGGTACGTGCGGATAAAGGTAATGTAAAAATATAGCACTGTTAGAGTCCTAAATGTGATGTTAAAAATTAGAGCTCATTATTTCACAATAAATGCAAGTATAATAAAAGAGCACTTGCAACACTAATATGTCAAAGATATTGTAACTGTAGAATCTATCCATCAGTTCTGTGTGATACAAAACGATGTATAGTGTTAGTGTGTCTGCATGTGCTAAGCATATACTGAGGGATGGTGTTCTGTGTAGATGGTTAGTAACTGCACAAACAAGTAGCAGACTGAGGCCTGTGTGCACTGACAGTGAGGGCTGTGTGGACTGAGAGTGATGGTTGTGTGCACTGAGTGAGTGTTGTGTGCACTGTGAGTTATGTCTGTGTGCAGTAAGTGTGTGCAGTACGCACTGATAGCGTACTGTATGCAGTGTGTTTGAAGGCTGTGTGCAGTGTTAGTGAGGCCTGTGTGCAGTTTGAGTGAGGCCTGTGTGCAGTGTGAGTAAGTGCTGTGAGCAGTGACTGAGAGCTGCTTGCACTGAGTAACGCACTTGCTTACAGTTTTCTTTTGAGGGAAATGTGTTACTGATATGTTTAGAATTAGTGTGCCCTGTGTGTTTGCAAAAGGAGGGAGCTGCGGAGTCCGAAAGCTAGTCTGTGCAGGCATGGCCTTATTGTATGTACAAAGCATTGGCACTTTCGTATCTTATTTGCAGGTCAAATCATTCAAGAGATGTGGTAAAGTGGTATGAGCTCCCTGCGCCTAATGAGTGAGTAGCAGAGTAGGATCACGAGTGTGTACATGCATGTGACTAATGTGTGTTGAGAAGTAGTCTACATTTAGTGTGATGTGTGGCAAAGTTGTGTATTGTTTGACAAACATTGTCAATTCCGATGCTACAGCCTTTTATAGATGTGGCGCAGTGTTGTGATCTGTGTGTGCATTAGGAGGGAGCAGCGGAATTGGCTCAATATACTGTGTGGATAAAAGGTAGGGACGAAGGGTGTGCTATTTAAGAACACGTACAGCTGTAGTTAGTCTATAGTATTCAACACGCATGTTTGAAAATGTTTAGTTTCTAGGCAAATGCGTCACTTAAATGTTTCAAAGTGTTGTGAGTTCTATGTAAAAAAAAAGGAGGGAAGAGCGTAGTAGGAAGGATGGGCTATGCAGGCATGGGACAAATGTGTCTAAAATCCCCTGTAATATTTTCCGTTAATTTGCACTATAAATAAGTTTCAAGATGTGGCGAAGTGGTGTGAGCTGCCTGTACAAACTGAGTGAGCAGCAGTGTTTGTTTACGAGTGTGTGCATGCATGTGACGAATGTGTGTTGAGATGTAGTGTCGGTGTATTGTGATGTGTGTCAAAGTTGTCTATTTCTTGAAAAGTATTGTTAATGAAGATGCAACATAGTTTTAGAGATGTGGCGAATTGGTGTGATCTGTGTGTGCCTTAGGAGGGATCAGCGGAATAGGCTAAAGATATACTGTGTGCCCTGAGAGTGTCATGGTAGTGTGCGCAGAGTAAGGTCTGTATGTAGTGTAAGTGATGGCTGTATGCAGTGCAAGTGAGGCCTTGGTGCAGTGTGACTGAGTGCTGTGTGCACTGTGTGTTAGGGCATTTTGCATTGAGTGTGTGCATTATGCAGTGTGTGTGTACAGTATGCAAATCATGTAATTACAGATTCGATAGTTCTGGAATCATTCATTTAGGCTCTGTTCGGCAATGAGTTCCGTGGGAGGACAATATTTTCTCTATTATATTTTCTAACAATATGGGTACCAAAATTGTGATTTCGGGCTTAAGCAGCAGTCACAACACTATTATCCAAATTCAAAAGTGATTCGCGTAATCCTAGTACATTTTGGTAGGGTCATACTGAATGTGGTATCGTACAGCTGTAGGAAGTCTATAGTCTTAAATCTGCATCATTAAAAATGTTTTGTTTCCAGTCAAAAGCGTTACTTAAATGTTGCAAAGTGGTGTGAGCTGTATGTTAAAAATGAGAGAAGAGCGTAGTAGGAAGGATGGGCTATGCAGACATGGGACAAATGTGTATAAAATGCCCTGTTATATTAGCCGTTAATTTGCACGAAAAATCTTTTTTAAGATGTTGCGAAGTGGTGTGAGCTGGCTGTACAAAATGAGTGAGCATCAGAGTTGGATCACGAGTGTGTGCATGCATGTGACGAAGGTGTTTTGAGATGTAGTGTCTGTGTATTGTGATGTATGTCAAAGTTGAGAATTTCGTCCCAAATAATTTTAATGTAGATGCAAATGCATTTTATAGATGTGGCGAAGTGGTGTGATCTGTGTGTGCCTTAGGAGGGAGCTGCGGAATAGGCTCAAGATACTGTGTGCCCTGAGAGTGATGGTTGTGTGCGCAGAGTGATGGATGTGTGTGGTGTAAGTGAGAGCTGTATGCAGTGCAAGTGAGGCCTTGGTGCAGTGTGACTGAGTGCAGTGTGCACTGTGAGTTAGGGCAGTGTTCAGTGAGTGTGCGCATTATGCACTGTGTGTGTGTACAGTATGCACATCAGTTAATTGCAGATCCGAAAGTTCTGGACTCATTCATTTTGGCTCTGTTGGGCAATGAGTTCCGAGGGGGCACAATATTTGCACGAATATATTTTCTAAAAATATGTGCAATAAATGTGTGAATTCGTTTTGAAGCAGCATTCCCAACACTATTATCCCAATCCAAAAGTTATTCGCGTAATCCTCTTACATTTTTGTAGGCTCATACTGAATGTGGTTTTTTTCGGTCTCCGCACACGTAAAATGTCTTGTCATTATCGGAGTTTTGTTGTGGGTGAATGGCCTATGCAGGCCCTTACGGATCTTGCTATGCGTGTTTGGGGTGTAACTTTGCACTATCCAATGTATAAAAAGCTCCAAAAATACCATTTTACGTGCATGTAATCGAATATGTAAAAGAACGTGCCGCTTGACACATTGTTTCTAAACTTGCTTCCCTTGTTTTTTTTGTATGGTTGTTAGCGAAAAGGCGACTTTCGGTCTCTTTAGTTTACATTTGCATTTCCCAGCGGATGGCCGACAACAGATTAGAATCTTTACGACTGTGATGAAAGCAAATCAGTTTCCTGGGGTGGTTAGGCCCCAGACGTTTTGCTCTCGCCCGCTCCCCCCCTTACAGAGGGGAAAATGAAGAAACAACATGTCGGGCATGAATATGAAAGAGTCTAGAGACTGTTGGTTGTTGTGCGTATTTCCGCGAGTGATAGGCAGAATCGTGCAGATGAATGAATGAGACAGAAGCTAAGGCAGGGGGGTATACTTGCAAGATGCACGCCTAAATGTTGTCAACGTGTGCGTGTTTCCGTGCGTGAATGGCAAAGAGAGAGAGTCGGTGGGCTGTTTGTGCGTGTTGTGCGGGTTACCTGGCGTGCACTGTGTGTACAGTATGTACATCAGTTAATTGCAGATCCGATAGTTCTGGACTCATTCAGTTATGCTCTGTTCGGCAATGAGTTCCTAAAAGGAGGGAAGAGCGGAGTAGGGAGGATGGGCTATGCAGACATGGGACAAATGTGTTTAAAATGTCCTGTAATAGTAGCCGTAAATTTGCAGGATAAATAGGTTTCAAGATGTGGCGAAGTGGTGTGATCTGTGTATGCCTTAGGAGGGAGCAGCGGAATAGCCTCAAGATACTGTGTGCCCTGAGAGTGATGGTTGTGTGCGCAGAGTGATGGCTGTGTGTGGTGTAAGTGAGGGCTGTATGCAGTGCAAGTGAGGCCTTGGTGCAGTGTGCCTGAGTGCAGTGTGCACTGTGAGTTAGGGCAGTGTTCAGTGAGTGTGTGCATTGTGCACTGTGTGTGTACCTTATGCACATCAGTTAATTGCATATCCGAAAGTTCTGGACTCATTCATTTTGGCTCTGTTCGGCAATGAGTTCCGTGGAGGCACAATATTTGCACGATTATCGTTTCTTAAAATAGGTCGTACAAATGTGTGATTCCGTGTTTAAGCAGCACTCCTAACACTATTATCCAAATACAATAGTGATTAGCGTAATCCTAGTACATTTTTCTAGGCTCATACTGAATGTGGTATTTTACTTTGTCCGCACACGTAAAATGTCTTCTCATTATCGGAGTTTTGTTGTGGGTGAATGGCCTAAGCAGGCCCTTACGGATGGTGCTATGCGTGTTTTGTGTGTAACTTTGCACTATGAAACATAACAAAAAATCAACAATAAGACCATTTTACGTGCATGTCATCGAATGTGTAAAAGAACGTGCCGCTTGACACATTGTTTCTAAAGTTGCTTCCCTTGCTTTATGGTTTGCAGGAAAAAGGCGCCTTTCGGTCTCTTTAGTTTACATTTGCATTTCCCAGCGGATGGCCGACAACTGATTAGAATCTTTACGACTGTGATGAAAGCAATTCAGTCTCCTGGGGTGGTTAGGCCCCAGACGTTTGGCTCTGGCCCCCTCCCCACCTTACAGAGGGGAAAATAAAGTTAAAAAAAAGAACTTGTCGTGCATGAATGTGAAAGAGTCTAGAGTGTTTGTTCTTTTAGTGCGTATTTGCGCGAGTGAAAGGCAGAAACGTGCAGATGAATGAATGAGACTGAAGCTAAGACAGGGGGGTATAAGCTAAGGCAGGGTGGGTATGCTTGCAAGATGTACGTCTAAATGTTGTGAACGTGTGCGTGTTTCCGTGGGTGAATGGAAAACAGAGAGAGTCTAAGGGCTGTTTGTGAGTGTCGTGCGTGTGGACGGGCCTGATTGGGATAGGATAAGCAAGAGCCACGACCAGAGAGATGTTTTTGGTGGGCTGTTTGTGCATGTTGTGCGTGTTGCCTGGCGTGGTGAATGGAACAGAGAGATGATTTGGTGTAATTGTTTCAGCAATTGAAAGACAGGGTGGTATGCTTTAAAGATAAAAAAAAGTGCACGTCTGAATATGAAAGGCAGAAACGTGGAGATGAATGAATGAGACACAAGGCAGGGGGGTTTGCTTGCCAGATGCACGTGTAAATGTGGTCAACGTGTGCGTGTTTCCATGCGTGAATGGAAAAGAGAGAAAGTCTGTGGGCTGTTTGTGCGTGTTGTGCGTGTTGCCGGGCGTGATTGGGATAGGATAACCAAGAGGCACGAACAGAGAGATGTTTTGTGTTTCATCAAGTGAAAGACAGGGTTTTATGCTTTTAAAAAAAAGGGCACGAACAAAGAGGCACGAACAGAGACATGTTTTGTGTTTCAGCAAGTCAAAGACAGGGTGTTATGCTTTTAAAAAAAAGGGCACGTCTTAATGTGTAAATGTGCTCAATTGTTTCACCAATTGAAAGACAGGGTGGTATGCTTTTAAGAAAAAGAAAGTGCACGTCTGAATGTGAAAGGAAGAAACGGGGATATGAATGAATGAGACACAAGGCAGGGGGGGTTTGCTTGCAAGATGCACGTCTAATTGTGGTCAATGTGTGCGTGTTTCCGTGCGTGAATGGAAAAGAGAGAAAGTCTGTGGGCTGTTTGTGCGTGTTGGCGGGCGTGATTGGGATAGGATAACGAAGAGCCACGAACAGAGATGTTTTTCGTGTTATGTTTCAGCAAGTGAAAGACAGGGTGGTATGCTTTTAAAAAAAATAAGTGCACGTCTCAATGTTGTCAAGCTACGGTGAGATAAAAAAGAAGCACGCGCAGGACAGAGAGAAGGTGGGCGGAGGAACGAGCTTCAATGAGGCGAAAGTGCACGTTTGAATGTGAAAGGAAGAAACGGGGATATGAATGAATGAGACACAAGGCAGGGGGGGTTTGCTTGCAAGATGCAGGTCTAAATGTGGTCAACGTGTGCGTGTTTCCGTGCGTGAATGGAAAAGAGAGAAAGTCTGTGGGCTGTTTGTGCGTGTTGTGCGTGTTGGCGGGCGTGATTGGGATAGGATAACCAAGAGACACGAACAGAGATGTTTTTTCGTGTATGTGTTTCAGCAAGTGAAAGACAGGGTGGTATGCAATGGAAAAGAGAGCGTGTTGTGCGTGTTGGCGGGCGTGATTGGGATAGGATAACGAAGAGCCACGAACAGAGATGTTTTTCGTGTATGTGTTTCAGCAAGTGAAAGACAGGGTGGTATGCTTTTAAAAAAAAAAAAGTGCACGTCTCAATGTTGTCAAGCTACGGTGAAATAAGAAAGAAGCACGCGCAGGACAGAGAGAAGGTGGGCGGAGGAACGAGGAACGGAGATGTTTTTCGTGTATGTGTTTCAGCAAGTGAAAGACAGGGTGGTATGCTTTTAAAAAAAAAAAGTGCACGTCTCAATGTTGTCAAGCTACGGTGAAATAAGAAAGAAGCACGCGCAGGACAGAGAGAAGGTGGGCGGAGGAACGAGCTTCAATGAGGCGTGGACAAAGTGAAGAGCCAATGAAAAACAACAAAGGCTCGGAAAAAAAAGTTTATGGCACAAAAGCGCGTGCCTGTGCCCACGTGAACTCGAAGAAAACCGCACGGAAAAAAGCGGTAGTTTCACGAGTAGTTTGAGCACTTGAATTCTCCACATTTCCCATTCCTGCGGAATGGAAAAGGCGAGACCTAATTAAAACCACACCCTGTGGCTAGTTTTACACAGTAGGCAGAAACGTGGAGATGAATGAATGAGACACAAGGCAGGGGGGTTTGCTTGTCAGATGCACGTGTAAATGTGGTCAACGTGTGCGTGTTTCCATGCGTGAATGGAAAAGAGAGAAAGTCTGTGGGCTGTTTGTGGGTGTTGTGCGTGTTGCCGGGCGTGATTGGGATAGGATAACCAAGAGGCACGAACAGAGAGATGTTTTGTGTTTCATCAAGTGAAAGACAGGGTTTTATGCTTTTAAAAAAAAGGGCACGAACAAAGAGGCACGAACAGAGACATGTTTTGTGTTTCAGCAAGTCAAAGACAGGGTGTTATGCTTTTAAAAAAAAGGGCACGTCTTAAAGTGTAAATGTGCTCAATTGTTTCACCAATTGAAAGACAGGGTGGTATGCTTTTAAGAAAAAGAAAGTGCACGTCTGAATGTGAAAGGAAGAAACAGGGATATGAATGAATGAGACACAAGGCAGGGGGGGTTTGCTTGCAAAATGCACGTCTAAATGTGGTCAATGTGTGCGTGTTTCCGTGCGTGAATGGAAAAGAGAGAAAGTCTGTGGGCTGTTTGTGCGTGTTGGCGGGCGTGATTGGGATAGGATAACGAAGAGCCGCGAACAGAGATGTTTTTCGTGTATGTGTTTCAGCAAGTGAAAGACAGGGTGGTATGCTTTTAAAAAAAATAAGTGCCCGTCTCAATGTTGTCAAGCTACGGTGAGATAAAAAAGAAGCACGCGCAGGACAGAGAGAAGGTGGGCGGAGGAACGAGCTTCAATGAGGCGTGGACAAAGTGAAGAGCCAATGAAAAACAACAAAGGCTCGGAAAAAAAGTTTATGGCACAAAAGCGCGTGCCTGTGCCCACGTGAACTCGAAGAAAACCGCACGGAAAAAAGCGGTAGTTTCACGAGTAGTTTGAGCACTTGAATTCTCCCCCTTTCCCATTCCTGCGGAATGGAAAAGGCGAGACCTAATAAAACCACACCCTGTGGCTAGTTTTACACAGTAGGCACCAAGGGCTCCGAGGTAGATATTGGTCTCCTCTCACTACCATACAGGAAATCCCATTTCAAGTATTAAATAATATGGAAATTTCAACACCCCGGCAGAGAATATCAGACATTGTATTTTGCTACTTCCAGTTACTTCTACCAACACCATACACACACTGTTTGTGAATGTAAGTCTCTGACCGCCCCACCTAATAAAAAAGTTATTTATTATGATCCATCTTTGGAATTATCCACCGGCTCAACATTGCCTTGTGATGACCTTGTTTTTGCAGACTGCCTCTGGCTATTTAGCCTATATTGATGACTTTTCCTTGGATTCCTCAGCTACAACATTGCAAGGGATTTGTGCATTGATTTTTTGTCTTAAACAGACTTAGTTAATTCCACCTTGGATGTATATTTGGATTACAGCTGCATTGCTTTTCCTATGGATTAGATTTGTGACTGGTTTCTTTATCTCCCAGAAATCTCTGCTGTTGAACTGGTAACAGAGGTATTAAAACCTCATTCTTCATCCCATAAAGTGCAAAAAGACTCGTCCTTTGTGAACACTTCTGCATTTTCCTTCCCGAATGGCATTGTATGTGATAAGGTCCCATTTTATATTTTTGGTCCAACAGAAACTTTACGGATACCTTATATTTTAAAATTGTTGCTAGATGATATAATAGTTCCTGGCAGCCGGTGTGATGATTGGGATGTTAATACTGTGCATTCTATGCTTTGTGGTCTAGAACATTATACAGTATTTGAAAAGTGAAGATATGTATTGGGAAACAACTAATTATGGTGAAATGTTCTGTTAACATTGCGCACATCACTATTTGCACAGAGCTAGTATTCCACATGCAGCTTTTACTTATACACAGTGGGAATACTGCCCTACATAACCAGTGGGTAGCTGAAAAATATACTAGCAGAAGTTTGCATATTTTTCTGGAAACAAACCTGCATATGCAGTGTCTTAATATTTTAAACTTTTCTCTTCCCCAGCAAAGAAAAATATGCTTACCGACACTAGATTGATTTATTCTGCTTTTTTTATTTCCCAACGGTCTTTACAAGGTTATCAATTTTGGAAAGACAATGTTGATATGAAAAGTGTTTGAGGAACAAAAGAATTGCAAGCACAAGATAATTACGCTTTCTTTGGAGCATGTCTGATAAGAAGACAGATGATTTTTCAGAACAGTACATCAACCATCATGCCTCAGCTTGGCTAAAATTACAAACATGAACGCACCAAATATTCCCGCATTTGCACGCTTTGATAATTGGCAACAGTTTACAAATTAGTGTGGAACAGCTCAACAACATGATACAGAATGGCACATACAATTCTTCAAATTCCAGTTAAGATGGGTGGCTACAGTGGTTATTAGATAATAGTGATTTTCATGTACGTTTTTTAAAACACTGCAAGGGTTTCAGGATAAACAGACCAGACCCACGTTATATGCAGAAACAATACTCTGGGACTGTAACAACATACAGTTTGGGAAAGTTATGCCAGCAATGGCTACAACATTCCACTCTAGATACAGTGGAAGAACACTTGTCTCTCCTGTGTGAGGATTTGGATTTACAGGATTTCTTGTTAGATCCTAGAGCACCAAGGCAGAAACGTTTTTTATATGTCATATGTAATGAATTTTAGAAAGTTTCCCAACGGGAAGCTGCTGAGCTCATACGAGAAATTGACAAGGCTAATTTAGAAAAGGCACTGGCTCTTTTTGATAATGGTATGACTACTTTATCAACTACAATTTATTCTCTGAATAATATTGTGTCCTTGGCAATTTACATTATGCACAGCGACGTGTCCCTCTTACAACATGGACAAGCCATCTTAGATCAATTATGCAAATGAGCTGGATGTTGCAAACTCTGAAGTCCGGTAGAGTATTATAGCAACATCTGAATGTAACAGACTTATTTGTGCCTTATGATTTATCACAATCACAGAAAATAATGGTAAAAAGGATGCAATCTACACAATGTTAAGCATTAAACACCTAGAGAAGCTGCCTTTCACAGTTGCCGAAACACCATCTGCTGAGTGGTTAATCCACATATTAATTTCTACATTTCACTTCACATCATGTTTAAAAGATATTCCAGTAGGCAGGTATGGGGCATTAGGGGAGAGATTTGTACGTGAGCCATGGGTCCTACCTTTCGATTTTAGATGTAGGAATGGGGAACCAGGTATTCCTCAGTGGAAACAAATGCAAAACTTTGTTTGGCCATTCTCTCATTTGCAAGGAGGGCATGCTTCACGGCATTTGTAATGCATCAGTGGCCAACTTAACATGTTATCTGAAGGGTGTCCTAGCCGCTATGAGTCAGCCAGCATTCAGATTACTTTCAAGTAGAAGTTATTTGATGCTGAATGAACAAGGTCATTGTGGCAACAAACCAGGAGTACCCAATGTGGTAACGGTTCGCAGGGTCATGACTTGCTATAATAATATGTTATTTCCGCCCACACGCAGAGAGATGACAGTTTGGACTTCAATAGCTATTTTTAATGTGAATTTTGATACGTTGAGCATACTGAAAGCCTTTTTGTTTCAGAAGGAGGTCTCTTTAACATCTGATAGAGGAATGTTTGATCTCAAAGTACCAAGGTCTTCCTCTAAAATACAATTCCTACTAGGCAATAACATCCCTCAACATTTCAGAGAACTTGTGCACCACATATTTAATATATCTAAGAGTGCAGGAGTAGTACACTTTTTTAAAGCGATTGGGTCTGGCTTGGTTAGCACGTTCCAGACTGTCTTTGGAGTAATTCCATCTTTTCTACACTCTCCGATTTCCAGCATCTTTGGAGGTATACTGCTGGCACTTTTTCTGATTATCAGGATTTTGGTCCTGTTTTTGCTGCTTCGCAATGGCTGTTCTACTTTGCGGCCAAATAGTGATGGAACAGTCACATTCACTACTTTGTCATGAGCGTATGATGCAGTGCTTTGGTGCATTTGTGCTTTGAGAAATTAATGACAACTGGTCTTTATCCTTTCAACCTGTGTGGTTACATTGTGTTCAGCCTGTGTTCCACTGTCTTATGTGCACTTTCAAGTATGCTATTGAAGTAATCAGGGTTCCCAAGGCCTACATGCTCCGAAGATAACCCACTTACACTCAAGAACTGTTGGCACGGAAACTGTAAAAGGCAAAGAACAAGTTTATTAAGACCCCATGGGGTGGTGGTACACTCAAACAGCACCCTTCGGTAATGCAAGAGGTATCACACCGAACACCGGTGTGACCCCGATTTATATACAGTTTTTGGGGCAATAAAAGTTAGGTGGCACAAGTTAGAACACATTTTAAGGACATATATGGTCATGTTTTGGAATACTGCCAGCTCATTGGAGGGGGCACAACTCCGCTGGTCAGTTTGGCGCACATTCCTAAAGGCTTACTGGTCAGTTGGGACTGCGCATGTGCAGCTTGACCAGTACTAAAAATAGCCTGTTGCTGGGCAGACTGAAGTGGTCAGTAGAACGGACAACGGACTAAAGGGCATGCCTGCCACGAGGCCGCTTATGGTCTAAGATGGCCGCCGCAACATTCAAAATGGCGTTTTCATATATAGCCAAGTAAAAGGAGGACAACGTGTAGGTTCAGCTAATCGCCAACGCGGTCACGCCAATTACGACAGACGACCCTTTTAGCGTTTAGCTGAATCTACCTCATAGTGAACATAATCAGGATGCTCGTCCTCGATGTCTATTAACATGATTTGTGTTACTTCTTTATGAAGCATCATTTTGTCATGAGCAAGAGCTCGTCTTGATGGTATGCAAGCTGATAGGCACATAGAACATAAGGCTGGGCCACATTGAATACATAGGCATATAAAAAACATGGCTCCCACAATTGTACATAGAATCGTCAACAGTTTCCAGCCCCAGGTAGCAAGCATGGACCAGAACCATCCTGAAAGTGTCCAAGTTCCATTGTCCGGGTGTATCTCAGCTGCAATCTTGTGCAGCTTGGATATGGCATCATAAACAGATGGAGAATTGTCCGGAATGTACACACAGCAGCTGCTTCCGATAATTCTACATGCCCCCCCACGATCCGCCAAAACTACGTCCAACACCATCCTGTTTTGGAGCGTAACAATTCTAGAAATCTGTAGTTCCTCAGTGATGTTTCCCAAGGCAATGGCAGTGTCATTCGCCACAGCCTCAACAACCCGTGTCAGTCGTCTTATTTTCCGGCTGTTCAGTGCAGCCCCCACGAAGGAGAATAGTCCCAAATTAAAGTCCACATATTGTTGCAAGGCAGTATCAGTCTGGTCGATGTCATCCAGAACAATAGTCCGCTTAACCCTATTCAGGACAAAATCATGATATAAAGTATAATCATTGTGATACATTGGTGGGGCAATGAATACAGGAGGTAGTACAAACGATACATAGCACGTGCCCAACCATCCCAATGGAAGCTGATGGTAACCCTTCGTTCCACAAATAAAATAAGTATTCCGTGATGCTACAAATGAGATGCCATTCGGGCTGTCAAAAGTGAGAGTAGTGTTACATTCGCTTTTCCCTACTGCAATCAAACCCTTATTTCTAATGCACAAATCGGCTTTAGTAGCAATAACATTAATAACATGTGCGCTGGATACGTTAACATTTCTCTGGTTGCTGTACACACGTGGGGCAGACACATTATCAGGCCTGTACTCCTCCCATTCAAATCGAGTACCCTCAGCCCGCGGAAACCCGTCCTTGTCATGGGTGCATACTTTGTTCAAACGGAAAAGTATCCCCCCTTTGGTTGGCCATCTCAAAGTAAAGAGGAGGGTGTACCAGGCGTTGCATGATCCATTGTGCGAAAACGGGAGTGGAATGAGTAGGGTGCCCCCTCTTTTCTGGTGCCCTGGCAACATCCCACACACCCAGCAATTTGAGGTATTGGTCATATTATGTGTGTGATGCAGAATCTGAATAAAACTGTTATTCAGATAAGTTTGCCGATGCCGTTCTTCGTGATAGGGTAGAGTAAAGTGAAAATGTTCAGAGGGAGCCGGGGTAGTCGGCAGCAAATGTTCACGTACAGGCACCACAAGTTCAACTACCCAGGCTATTACAGCTATTACCACAATAGTCAGGACAAAGAGAAAGGCACCCAATACTTTTTTGTCTCGTGATGCCGTTGATGCCATAGTTCAGAAATGTTCGTGCAAAGTCTTAAATAACACAAATTATTCACAAAGTCTCAGATACACGTACGTGTATACCTAAAAAAGAAAAAATGCGGTGCTGAACTCCGAGGTAGCCGTTGTTCTCTTCTCCGGGCCAAGACGGGTGTCGCTACACTGGCAGAACTGATCCCCCCCCCTTGGAATTCCCGGTTTCCATTTCACAAACCTGGAGCTGTAACCAACCAGTCATTAAAAAAAAAGACAAACAAAAATCTTCTTATCGAGGACGCAAGTTGTAGCGCTCTCGTCCGGCAACAGCGTGGTCCGGGAAGGCTCCCTCAACTTCGGCCGACGTCACAGCTGGGCTCTTTTCTTTCTCCAAAATCTCCTTGTAGTCGGTCAACACAGCAGGAGTCACCAGATCCGGAGAGACACGGCGGCAGTGTGTCAAATGCACCCACCGCTTCCTGTTGGTCACTCGTACAGCGGTTCGGGTTGCAAGGAGGACCTGTTCGGGGCCCTTCCACCTGGGCTCCAGACTGCTTGCTCTCTCAAACGACCGAATCATGACGTGGTCCCCAGGACGGAGATCATGGCCCTCTCCAGTAGAGTTTTCAGGGAGCGCTTCTCGAACCTGTTGATGAATAGAGAGTAAATCATTTGTTAATCGTGCCAAATAGTCGTTCATCATAACACAAGGCACATCATGTATTAGTCGCGGCTTAGGCACCCCCCAGATGTTCAACGCCACCTCATAGGGTGTAAGGCCAGTTCGTGAATGGGGTACTGATCTAAGAGAGAGCAGTGCTAGCGGCAAAGCGTCTGGCCACTTCAACGATGTAGACGCCACAATTTTGGCCAGCTTAAGTTTCAACGTAGCATTGTACCGCTCAACCAGACCTGCCGACTGAGGGTGGAATACAGCGTGGAACTTTTGCTGAATCCCTAACCCCTTCAGTACATACTCCACAATCTTTCCAACAAAATGAGGCCCATTATCGCTCCACAGAAATTTGCAAACTCCAAAGCGAGGAAAGAATTCCTTAAGCAACACCTTAGCTGTTGTCAAAGCCGTATTGTCTTTCGTAGGGAAGGCCTCAACCCATTTGCTAAAGGCACATACCACCACTAGGACATACTTCAGGTTGTTGCAGCGCTCGAGTTGGATGTAATCCATTTGGAGTACCTCAAATGGTGCAGAAGGTGGAACGAACCCTCCTTTCGGAGTATGGGTTCCCTTTCCAGGATTGTGTTGTAAACAAACCAGGCAGGTCTGCACTACTCTCTTCGCAGTATTAGCAATCTCAGGATGTTCCCAAACTCGTGTTAACAGCCGAGTGATTGCAAGAGCTCCGACATGTGCCAGTCCATGTGTCATCTGGACCATCGTCTGCAAATAAGCCGCAGGCAATTTCCATTTTTTCATGTCTTTGCTTCTCCAACAACCCTCGTCATCTAGTACCCCATCTGCTGCCCATGCCGCAAGTTCAGATTCAGTAGCTGATTTTTGAATATCCAATATTTCTGCTCTAGCATCACTCCATCGCTCAGCCTGCGATTGTACCACATACATGGGGGAGCTAGTTCGGGACATAGCCGTTTGTCTTGCTATACTGTCTGCAAAAGCATTTCCTTGGCCCACTTTATCCGTGATCTTTTTGTGAGCACTGCATTTTACTATCGCTACTTTCTTTGGGCCAAGCAACGCATTTAAGAGATCACGCACTAGCTCTCCGTGCATAATGTGCTCTCCGTGAGATGTCAAAAACCCACGCTCTCTCCAGAGTAGCCCGAAGTCATGTGCTACTCCGAAGGCGTATCGGCTGTCTGTGTATATGTTCACACATAGACCAACACTCAATTCGCAGGCTCTTGTTAAGGCTATCAGCTCTGCTGCCTGAGCCGATTTCTGTGGTATCCTAGCCGTTTCTACCACTGTCTTAAGTGTCGTGATCGCATAGGCTGCGGAAGTCGTACCATCTGGCAGCCTTACACACGATCCATCAACCCACAGTTCCCCATCCACATCTGGAAGTGGCACATCCTGTAAGTCGACACGACCCTTTGTCTGTTCTTCGGTCAGGAAAACACAATCGTGATGTTTTTCTTCCTGACCCTCCTCGGCCGGATAGGGCAATAAAGTGGCAGGGTTCAAAGTAGCGCATCTTTTCAGTGTAATATGTGGCGCCAAAAGTGTCAGCTCATATCCTGTTAGCCGTGCACTCGTGAGGTATTGGGTCTTTGTTTGGTTTAGCAGAGCATCTACTGCGTGAGGAACTAACACCAGCAGTTTGTGCGATAACACTATTCCCTCACTCTGTCGTATGGCAACTGCTGTTGCTGCCACCGCTCGAAAACACCCAGGCAATCCTCGTGCTACAGGATCCAGAATGGCAGAGAAGTATGCACATGGTCTCTGCTTATCCCCGTGTAATTGCACTAACACTGACAACGCGCACCCATCATTCTCGTGCACATACAATGTGAAAAGTTTCGTGTAGTCTGGTGTACCTAACACGGGTGCGGAACAAAGGGCCTGCCTCAACTGTTCAAAAGCCCTCTGACATTCATTTGTCCATTCTAGGGGCATTGGTGTAGCTTTGGACAATAACGCTAGCAAGGGTTTTATGATGTGTGAAAAACCCATGATCCACTGTCTACAAAAGGACGTCAGCCCTATGAAGGCACGTACGTCTCTCTGCGTGTGGGGGACTGGTGTGTCTAAAATCGCTTGAATTCGATCAGATGTTAATGCACGCCCCTCCTTAGACAACAGATGACCGAGGTAGGTCACCTGAGGTCTACAGTATTGAAGCTTTTTCTTCGAAACCTTATGATTGTTCTGTGCCAAAAAAGATAGCAACGCAAGTGTACTTTGTTCACATTGTGCATAAGAGTCAGCAGCAAGCAGAAGGTCATCCACGTACTGGATGAGAGCAACGCCAGACTGCAACTGAAAGGAATCTAGCTGCCTTTTCAAAGCCTGGCTGTAGATGCTAGGGCTTTCAGTATAGCCTTGGGGAACACGACAAAATCTATACGATTTATTATTTAGCGTAAAGCCAAACAGATATCTGCTATCAGGATGAACAGGGATGGAAAAGAACGCATTCTTTAAATCAATTACGCTAAACGTGGTGGCCGTGGGTGGGACCAATGTAAGCAAGGTTGTAATATCAGACACCACCGGGTATTGGGGAATGACAATTTTGTTAATCTCTCGCAAGTCAATAATAAAGCGATAGACTTTGTCGTCAGTATCTCTCTTAAGAATCGGAAGAATAGGACTGTTGCAAACATTATAAGGGACCTCCTCCACAACCCCTGCAGAAATTAAATCCTGAACAATATGTGTCAACGCAATTTCACCTTCTCTCGAGATCTTATACTGTGGCACTCGTGGTAGAGGGGCCCCCTCCTTAACAGTAATGTGTATCGGTGGAATACGCATCTCTCCCACATCCGTATCTGAGGTTGCCCATAACGTGTGCGGTAGAGAGGCCAAAGCTGAAATATCTGAGATGGCGTAAAACTTGTCGGGATCAGGATAATTGTCATTCAGGATAACCCGCACTCCCTCAGGGGCGCAACGTATCGTTGCTCGAAAATATTTAAGCAAATCAATACCCAAGATATTATCTGGTGTATGGGGTGATAACAAAAATTGACCAAAACTAAAGTATTTGTCAAGACATAGTGCAAGGGGCTTGGACAATGGGCTGGGGGAGGGTGTGCCATCAAACCCTACACATGTAATCATTTCGCCAGACAGGGGAGCCCTCGGAACCAAGTTTTTTGACAAAGCGCTACGTGTAGCTCCTGTGTCAACTAGAAATTGATCAGTAGAACCCAGAATACCCGCTGTTACATATGGACCCTGCTGATCTACCGGCACTTCAACTGATTCCTTACCCCATCCTACGCAGTCCTATGCATGCACATAATCCTGGTGTTCCACATTCTCTCCCTCCGAAATCTGATATTGATTCCGCCTATCAAACGTGTTTCGTTCATCCTGGCCACGGCCCCTCTCCTCAACCCTTCCACGATCACTTCCGCCACCTCTCGCTCCCGTATAACCTCCTCTCGACCTTCCGCCTCCTCGACCACGCTGACTACGCTGCTCACGAAGTACCGGACAATCTTCGGCCCAATGCCCAAACTCCTTACAATAAGCACACTGATCCTCCGCTATGTCCGTACGACCATACGACGTATTTCCTCCACCTCGTCTACCTCTATCATTCCCTCTTCCCTGTGTTCCCCGAACCTGCGCCAACATCACCTTCGTTTTCAATTCCTTCGCCTTTTTCTCTACACTTTCTTTAGCCTCCAATTCCTGCCGCTCATAGTACTGAGCCATAGTTAACAAAGACGCCGGGGTCGCCGTGGCCCAGGAACTTTCACTCGACTTCAATCGTTTTGCAATCTCCGGTAGGAGATTAGCCACATACTTATCTACAAACAGATGCCGACCCGTATCGTCTGTTAAAGATTGACCACTGTAATCATGGAATGCCTCCTCAAAACGTGTAAAGAAATCTGAGACCGTTTCATCGGGTTTCTGTTTGCACGACGTTAGCATAGTCCAATCGATCTTTTTAGAGGGAACAAGCGTCTTTAATTTAATCAAGATAGCTGCCGGAAGATCTAGAATTAACTGACAAGGCTTACATGCCGGTTCCCTATCTAAATCGGCAGCATTTATTTCTTTCCATGTGCCCCCCAATATTGTTTCATCATTATTTTTACGAATCTGCCTCCACATATCAGGTGGTAAAATTAGCCCAAAGAACAAATCTATATCCACAAGAGTCATCACACAAGACGAAATAGCCCCTTCCACCCCTTCATAAAATGCCGCCGGATTTTTCCGAAGATCGGGTAGAGAATTTTTCAATGCCATAACATCTGCTCTATTCCAAGGCGTGTATACCCAATTATATACAAAATACCCTTTCGCATCCTTTGACGATTTATCATCATCTGTACCTTCCCCTTTAGGTGGAACATACAAGGGCGCGGCTTCACGCATAGGCATAACATGCAATGCAAAACTCTTATCTGAACCCCGGAGAGAACACTCCTTAATCTGCCCGTTATTCTCCAATTCAGACTCCTTTTGCCTCCTTTTCCGCTCCTCCCGTAGTCTGGTTGTCTCGTCTCGCAGCCGGATCAGTTGCGTGAATAGGTCGTCAACTTCTGCAAGATCAAATACACCTTTAACCAAATTCTCACGATACACTGACAACGATTTAGGTTCTAACGTGTCTGAAAGTTCACGATACGCGGCAACAACTTCATCCGCCAAACTAGACAGAAAATACATTAATTCAAGATCCGACCACGCCCTCTTCTCCGCAAGCAACTCATCCTGAGAAACACATTTCTTATTCACTTTACGAGCCCAACTGCGTAAATGTGCGGACCTGTCCGCAGTAAACCTGAGAGCAGATACCCCCTTCTGTTCCGACTTATCCTGTCCATCATCCTCTGAATCTGCAGCTGGTGCCGTCGGCGAAACGTACGGAGGCGGTGACCGATCTAGCAATGAAAAATCATCAATTTCATTATTAAGGACAGGATAAAGCGGTCGACGAATAGGAAATTGCTCAGTCGTTTGCAATTTACGTTCCCGTTCCTCCCTCTCTTTCCCCTCCTGAGCCTCCTTTTCCTCAAGCTGTAAAGCCTTATCCCGAGCAGCCTTGCGCTGCTCTTTGTCCGCCAAGGCAACTTCACGTTTCATACGCTCACGCACCGCTTTCTCCCACATTCGCACACAATCAAACATGTTTTGTCTAGACCTGCGTTGAAACAAACTTTGCTCCACAAACTGTACTTTTCGTAAATCGAACGACCCATGTAGAGGCCATTGCAATTCAGGATCGGCCTTTGTATACTTATGCCATAATTTGCTATACATAATAGGGGGAAGGCCAAGTTTGATGTACATCTCGCGATTTGGTGTTCCCTCTGGGGGAGCCGGCTGTGCTTCCGCTAACCTAATTGTGGTACCCTCTCCAAGACAGCACATCCCTCGGAGTGTGCTGAAAACAGGCATGTTCAAAAAGTATCACGAAAGCGTGACACCGTACAAAATGGCACTTACAGTACTTCACACAACTGTGCCGCTCAGAGGAAAAAAACAAAGTTAGAGAAACATCTCTACATGCCTGCCTATGTGAAGTGCACTACACATATAAGTTCAAAGATCACAAAGTCACAATGTTAGCTAACTCAAATCAAAACATAGATCGTAGGACTTCGGCAAGCGTCCGAGGACTACCTTACCGATCACAGAATCATAGAACTTCAGTAAGCGTCCGAAGACTACCTTACCGAACACAAATCTTACCCAAATTCTCAAATGTCCAGATTCCAACTGCCAAGGTCTTGTAAGCCAAATCAGCCAAACGGCACTTTCTCAGCAACGCAGACACTCGAAAACTCAGTCGGAGACCGGCGCCACCTGGAAGGTCAGATCGGAAGGAAAGGAAGAAACACCGTGGCAGCCAAGACTCGGGTCACTCGTGGCAGCGCGCGTCCATGGCGAGTTTCCAAGCCTTCGTCACGACCTCTCCTTCGGGCATCCGAGTCGCCGATGAGTCCCTTCGTGGTCGCCAATTTGAAGTAATCAGGGTTCCCAAGGCCTACATGCTCCGAAGATAACCCACTTACACTCAAGAACTGTTGGCACGGAAACTGTAAAAGGCAAAGAACAAGTTTATTAAGACCCCATGGGGTGGTGGTACACTCAAACAGCACCCTTCGGTAATGCAAGAGGTATCACACCGAACACCGGTGTGACCCCGATTTATATACAGTTTTTGGGGCAATAAAAGTTAGGCGGCACAAGTTAGAACACATTTTAAGGACATATATGGTCATGTTTTGGAATACTGTCAGCTCATTGGAGGGGGCACAACTCCGCTGGTCAGTTTGGCGCACATTCCTAAAGGCTTACTGGTCAGTTGGGACTGCGCATGTGCAGCTTGACCAGTACTAAAAATAGCCTGTTGCTGGGCAGACTGAAGTGGTCAGTAGAACGGACAACGGACTAAAGGGCATGCCGGCCACGAGGCCGCTTATGGTCTAAGATGGCCGCCGCAACATTCAAAATGGCGTTTTCATATATAGCCAAGTAAAAGGAGGACAACGTGTAGGTTCAGCTAATCGCCAACGCGGTCACGCCAATTACGACACTATGGATATATGAGTGAGTGAAATATTTATAAAGCGCAACTATTGCCGAGGCGTCTTGGCGCTGCGCTGCAATAAGAGTGGTGACTGGTATGTGGTAGGCAGAAATTAGAAAGATATAGTTGGAAACAGCCAGGTTTTGATCATTCTACTAAACATTGCTCTGTTTGGTTGTAGCCTGATTGAGATTGGCAATGTGTTCCAAAGTAAGATAGGGTTCTTCCCCCCAATCTCGATATTTGGGACCTGGACAAGTCCTTTACTGGCCGACCCGAGTTCATGATGCGGGATATGCCAGAAAAAAAGTTGCTGAAGGTTCAGACCCTCCTCCATACAGTGCCTTGTGCACAAACCAAAGTGCTTCGAATTTGATGCGCTTCTGGACCGGGAGCCAATGGAGCACACTAAGCCTGTTGGAGATGGGGTAGTATTTAGGAATGTCCAGAGCAGCCGAGCTTGTGGAACCGATTCGCCACTGTTTCCACATTAGCGGATATAGATATCACTATCTGTGTATCATCGGTGTACGAGATCCGAGCAAAGCCATGTGCTTCAGTATAGCCAGAGTCACGAAAATGTTAAACAGGGTTGGTGATAAGGCTGACCTCTGTGGAAGGAAGAAGGCCTCAGAAGTCAGGTTACCCCAACACAACCTCTGTTCCCTAACAGTGAGAAATGAGGTAAGTAGGGCCAGGGCCACCCCCTACTCCTAGACTCTCCTGCCTGCGTATTATTACCTGATGGTTGACAGTATCAAACGCCTCTGAGAGATCCAGTAAGATGAGGATGGCTCTCCTCCCTATCAACTTGTTTGCAGATCTTCTCAGTGGCCAAGGCCAGGGCTGGCTTCGTGAAGTGACACGATCTAAAACAGAGTTGGGCGGAGTCAAGAAGATCGTTGGATTCCCGGTAGCTGGTTAGCTGCTGGTTGATAGATTTTTCTAGAATTTTTGCAGCCAGCGGTAAGCACGATATTGGCCTGTAGTTTTTTGCTTCAGTGGGATCTAAGGAGGATTTATTCAATATGGGTCGTATGGATGCTTTCTTCCATGTAAAGGGGAAGGAGCCAGATAGGCATGCAGTGTTTATAAGAGGGGGGTAGGTAGATGCTTGCCCTGTCAGCAACCATATGGAGAATGTGAGGGGGGCACAAGGATCCGCTGGGGAGCCAGATTTTGTTATTTTTAGCAGTTTGCATACAGTCTCCTGTGTTAGTGGCAAAAAAACTGATAATCGACAAGTGGGGGGTTTATCCAAGGTGGCACCCTCTATTCGCGTCCTGCTATCTGTGTTAGAGGTATTTACTGCAAGCTCATTGTAGCTGGACCTTATCCTGAAAAAAGTTAGCCAGCGTCTTACAAAATGCTAGATCTGGAGTAAATTGATTAGTTTGCTGCAGTTTAGAGAGTGTGGTAATGGTTTTGAATAATTCTCTGAATGATCTTTTAGCAGCCTCTATTTTTGTGGTAAAATAGTTTTTTTTAGCGTGAATGATTGCTTCTTTGTATTCCGCTAAGGCTCACGGTTCTATCCCGGGCATCGGCGGCACGTTAACCCAGCACGTTGCGACTCTGGGCAATAGCTTGCTTAACCTTCCCAACGGCCCGAGCACGGGGACACCGGGCCTGAGGTAGCTGCGAGCTTTACAAATGCTGGTATTATTATTTTTATGTCGGCTTTTCAGTGTCCCATTTGGGGTGGTCTTTATCAGACCACCGAATGTGTACCAGAGGAGTAGAGGGACCTGTTGCATGTCCTCCTTATGTAGGTATTGTTGCAATGTCCCACTCAGCAGCTTCTCATCATTCAACTCGCTGCCGCATGGAGTCAGAGGGGTCGTCGTTTGAAAGCTCTGTCAATGTGTATCTAAGGGGGTTGATTGTCTTCTTTAGTTTGCACCGCTAACATTCTCTCCCAGTGTAATAGCCCTGTGGCGCCCTATCACCCCTCCCTACAATCGTGCTTTGTAGCACCATTATCTCAGGTCCATGCGCCGGGCCTTTTATTTCCTTGCCGTACACGTCATGGCCAATACCATTTCAGTCATGCATGACAGGGTTACCCATTATTCTCCCACCACCCAAATTACTAAATGGGATGTTCCAAATCCCCAACACAACATTCCTCCTTTACCCAAACAAAAAATAAACAAACAAAACCAAACAAAAAGTTATGCTGTAGCTTGCAAGTGAACTTAACATTTGTAACCAGCCTGTGCAAAACCTTACTACGAATGATTCAGTCATCATCACAATTTAGAAAGTTTCTTCAACCACCCTATCATGAGCATATCGGCCATGGACATTCCTGGGACCTGAGGAACATGTTTCGTCAGCTTGACAGATATACACAAGTGGTTAAATCTGCACTGAAGGCTCGCTTCAGAGTAGCATATGTAAACGGCAGGCCAACCTCCACTACAGATTTCACCAGCTTGTAAATGGTGGCACCCCCTAAGTGCAGCAGCACGGGCCAATGTCTGTTGTGTTCCAAGGCCACCGTAGCAAAGTAGTTTTCTGGTCTATCCAATGAGCAGGTACGCCACCACAAAAGGCTCAACGGTGGTACTGAAGCCAACACAGGTTAATCGGGAGGGGAGGGGGGGGGGCGATTTGTAGGAAGAACACACGGTGCAAGAATCTCACCAGCCAGGCAAAAAGTGATGATAGGAACATCCTACAGGGGAGAGCACACGCTTTGGGCCGTGAATGGGGCCCCACACATGAATACCAGGAGCCCGGTGGGCAGCAGGACTGGAGCAGGGTGTAAGGGCGGGGAAAAAGAAACTCCCGCTTGTCGCCAATTTGTTATGTAGCGACAAGCGGCCTGATCTGATAAACGCCGTACGTCTAAAGAACTGAGCCCAAACACTTTACTTTCAGTTTCTGACCAAGAGGTCAGGTCCCCGGGCTTTTTAGGTCTCGCTGAGTCAGTGCATGCGCTGCTATGCAAGACATTTTGTAGTGTGCTTTTAAAAGTGCTTCCCCAGGCTTCTGCTGGCCTAGCGCTTGCGGTCACGTGCTCCATGTTACTCTCTCCCTGTTAGTTTGCTTCCCTTCCCTCCACCCACTGTGTTGCTCCCCTTCCCCCCACGCATTCCCTGCCCTCTGATGCTTCTGCCGCTCTCCTATTGCTCCCCTCTCCTGTTGCGTTTGTAATCCGGCCCCCTGCGTTGCCCCCTCGCCCTCCACTGTTCTTGCGTCTTTTTTTTTTCTTTTCACATGCTTGTTCTTATTTCGTAGTGTTGTTCGGAATTGATTGAAAATGGATTTAACACTGTACTCACATTCATTGGAGAGAACAAGGTATTGCTACTCAGGTCAGTAGGCCCTTTTCAGATATTCGGACACAATTCATGTTTTCGTCAATAAAATGCATCAAGGCGGATTAAATGCCCGTCCTTTTCTTATTCTTGAATTTAGTGAAGTTCAATATATTTATTGTACTACGGTAACGGATATGTATACATTTGTTTCAGCTGTTATTTGTGTACCTTGAGCACTGAACACTGTTCATTTGATTATCGTACACAAGTATTACACTGAATTTCAATCCTTCCATCATGATTTTTGAAAAACCTTTGCAGGTAAACAAACCAGTTCTTACTGGAAGTTGTTGCGAAGATTTTCAGAAACGTATACAAAGTTAGAACCATTGTGAGTAGCACTTTAAGAATTGTTTTGTAGTCCCATTGTCTCTGCTTGAGTTGCCCTGTGCGTACTCAGTGGCGGACGGTGACAGTTGCAAGTGGTAGGGCGTAAACTGATTGACATACTTCACCGTAGCGAGCGAGCCCGAACATTGGCCGATCTAACTGTCAACTTAGCTGAATGTTAGCAAACGTATGTGGTCTTCCGATAAAAAAGACAAGAGGACATATAATTCACAAAAGGTTTGCTGAAACCGATCAGACATCAAGCAATTTGTCAGCAGAACCGAAGCATTTACAACAATTGGATTGGTTGGGGTTGGTAAAGTCTACCAGTGAAACGTTATGCACAATAATTTGGAAACAACTGAGCAGAGTAAGAAGTATTCTAAGTTTCGAGTTTCCACTGTTTCAGACCAGAGTTCAAGGACCCAAGGAACAATGTCCTTTCCTCTGTAAAATATATGTGTGGTGTTGCTCCTTTGGTTAATTCCAATTACATTGCTTAAACCTGAGCAAGTACAGATGCATGGAGATAGAGAAATGTGCCTTTTTTGCAATATTAAACTATCAGATCCCGGTTCTAATCAGGATGTGGAAGGGAAAGAAATATACACAATTATGTTGCAGCAAAGAAGTATTAAAGAAGAATTGCACGTAGGGAAAGAAGAACACCTCATGCGCATAAAATACTTCACTTGGCTCAGCTTCTTGTGATTCTGAGCAAATCACTTAATCTCCCCGAACCTAGCAGAAACGAATGTGCCCTGGTGTAACTTAACTAGGGCTCATGTAAAGAACTCGAATACCGTCGGGTCGATTTTGCGCTATAGCAATCTGCAACAAAATAATATTTGAATCTAGCTGTGTTACTTGACCTTGAAAGCCTTCACTTCTTGACTCGCAGGGGTGGGATGTGTGTGCGTTGTTTTGTGTATAAAGATTATCCAAAAGCCTAAACTAAACCCAGGATTTCAATGCGCACACGTTCATTAACAGCACGCAGACCGGCACAGCCATCATACACTTCGGAGGGGGGGTTGTTTTTTGACACTCACTCAGCACTTTTCATATCGGAGGGCGCAACACCTCGGGCCCCTTCGATATTTAACCAAAGCAGAGGGCCATTGTAAATCTGTGATTTTGCGGCAACACCGTTTTCCACATAAGTGTTGAGTTACTGCATTTACCAAATAATCAGTATACTGAGGCATCATCTCAAAAATATGTTTCTGGATCAAAAGTTACGAGAAATGCAGCGTTTTCATGCGCTGTGGCCGGCCCTTCTCAAAGATTGACTGCCTAGTCTTCTTTCAGTTATTCATTGTTGTTTTGGGGGTCAAACGCAGGTTCTAATGAGTCAAAACCTTTGCCCAGAAAGCCCACTGACTGTGCAATAATGACCTAATAATGAAGTAATACTGTCACAAGATGTGCAGCATTAGACTACATAATTGCCTTTCCTTGCCACATAAATTAGTCCACTCTGCTCTGCTGCATAATTCGGTCATGTGGGACACAATTTCAGTGGTCGTGCTATAATATTATAATGCTAGACAGTTGGCTGCCACAAGACGTTTTTACATACATTGGGTACATGTATGAGATTTAGAAGTGTTCCACTTCCTACTCAATGTCACCACTTTATTGTTATCACAATGTGTAAAATAGAAGCATTACGCTTGTAATCTGCACTGACCACTCACAACTGCTTCAAAAACAGCATATTCTAAAACATCCCTACATGGAAAAAGCTGGGGATGTCTTATTCACCAGAATTTACAGTGGGATCCCGGCGTGAAAACAATGATAAAGCCATGCATTGCGGAGATAAAGAAAGTAAAGGGTATTTCAATCACGTCCTGACCTGAGAATCATTTCATTGACAAATGCCTTATCTCATGTTTCGCTGCTTCGCCGTTTCAAAAGCTCAAGCACAGCTTCATACGCTAATGCCCGCTCCATCTACAAGGTTTCTGTCATTACTAGGGGGGGGTAAATGGATGCGGAGTGGGGGGAGAGGGGTGGTGAAGATGTCTTGGCGTGAAACTAACAAAAAGATTTATTTCTGGCAAGTACTGGCTGTTGCTTGTGCTTCAGTTTCAGCACACTCGCTACCTCAAACCAGCATTGAGATAGCTAACAGTCGGCAGATTTTCCCAGCAAAATTCTAGTAAGGTTTTAATATTTAAACCTGCCCTGGCATTGGTTTGGCAAACATCGGGAATTTCATAAATGTTAAAGAAAAACCACAGGCAAAAAAACATACAAAGATAGGTTTTTGCATAGAATTCCTCGTTCAAAAATCTAAGAGGGTAGGATTTTCTGGCCAAAATAAAGAGGTAATGTGTGTTTAATTCGATAGACGAACACTATTTGGTGTAAGTTTCACTTTGGTTTTATTTCAGTAGACGGAAGACTGGTCCGGCTCACACCACACAACTGAACATCAGAGAGAAAGCACGTCCGTTTTTGGGGCTAGGAATCTTTCATGCACAATCGAACTCGACTCCTGATGCCCGGCTGAGCCTGTGTCGGTAACTTACAGGCCTGGCAGCCAGCAGGAGGTGTTGAGGACGGTCCATTCTGGCAGCGCACTCGCATGGATTCGCCCCTAGGCCCTACCCTACTACCAGGAATATTATAATTATAAACTTAATTAAGGGCCCAAACGCCGCCCCCACCCAGCCGAACGGCGGACTCCCACTCCACTCCATGTGACACAGTGATACTTCCTTACTTTAACTGTCGTCTTCGAACGATGATCTCATGATCATGACCCGAACCAAGGACGTCACTGCCTCAGTCACCACACACACTGTAAAGAGCGGAAGGAGGCAGTAATACGATTTAAACTTATTTATTTTATAAGTAGAAGTATAAGACCCACTGGTGCTAGAGTCTAGGCATCTCTCCAGATCAGCTCCAACCGCTTTTCTGAAGTAGAACCTGGACTCACAACAATAGCATTCCAAATTACATACCTAGGAATCTAAATGGAGTAGAAGAACTACAGAACTAAAGAATGATAAAAGGACTACAATAAAAATAGAAAACATATACCACACACACCACGAGCGGAACTAGCAATAGGCGCTGGGCTGCTGCTGGGCAGTAGGAGGAGGACAGAAGCACGTCACAAGCCACAGGGTCTTTCTGTCTGGTGCAGTGATGTCTGCTGCGCTGCTGCAACGTCGTCACACCAGCGAGGCACGTCACAAAAAATGGCCAATCACTGTCTGCATGGCTTCACATAAGCCACAGTGATTGGCCATAACAGTGTTTAACCAATAACCACTACACACCACCCACGCGCGGACCCGCCATCCAATGCTTCTTATACCTGCCCTCAGGCTCAAGGCTGCGCGGTGTTTCAGCCAATCCAGGCACTGCATTAGCAGCGCCAGGATTGGCTAGAGCAGGTGTGCTCTCTGCCCCCCCTCCCCGCTGCTGCCTCGAGTCCCTGGCTCAGTGGCTCTCCTACTAGTGGCTGACTGTGCGCATGCTCGAGCTAGGAATAAAAAGTACTAGCCCTAACTCGAGCATGCGCATCTGCTGCTGCTGCCTGCTCTTAGTGCCGTGATGGACTGTGTCAGTGACACAGTCTGGACTGTCACTCAAACCCTCGGCTGGCGCGGCCCCACCCCCTTCAGCTCCGATTGCCTCGGGCATGTCCCGATGCAATTTAGCGTGAGCTGCTGAACGAATGTCTGACAAAATATCGAAATCAAAAATATCGAAATACAAAAATATCGGAACAAAAATATCGAAGTCAAAAATATAGGAATCCTATCCCTAACAAGGTAAGTACAAAAATATCGAAAAATTAATATCGTAGTACAAAAATATCGAAATTAAAAATATTGTTTTTTTAAATGTATTAATAATACTGTAAAAATAATTATAAAATACATATAATGTTACAAATATTTTTAAAAAAATTAAAAAATAATTAAAAAATTAAAACTAATACATATACATTTAAAATAAATTAAAAACGTAATAATTTAATGTAATTTTATATTTTTTAATTTCATTTAATTGATTTAATTTAAATGTATTTTATTTTTACCCTGTACGACTGTACCCCAAAAACCCAAAACTGACCCTGAATCCTAAAAATGCCCATTTACCCAAAAACCCAAAACTGACCCTGAACCCTAAAAATACCCCTTTACCCAAAAACTGAAAACTGACCCTGAACCCTAAAAATACCCCTTAACCCAAAAACTGAAAACTGACCCTGAACCCTAAAAATACCCCTTTACCCAAAAACTGAAAACTAACCCTGAACCCAAAAAATACCCCTTTACCCAAAAACTGAAAACTGACCCTGAACCCTAAAAATACCCCTTTACCCAAAAACTGAAAACTGAACCTGAACCCTAAAAATACCCCTTTACCCAAAAACTGAAAACTAACCGTGAACCCAAAAAATACCCCTTTACCCAAAAACTGAAAACTGACCCTGAACCCTAAAAATACCCCTTTACCCAAAAACTGAAAACTGACCCTGAACCCTAAAAATACCCCTTTACCCAAAAACTGAAAACTGACCCTGAACCCTAAATATACCCCTTTACCCAAGAACTGAAAACTGACCCTGAACCCTAAAAATACCCCTTTACCCAAAAACCCAAAACTGACCCTGAACCCTAAAAATGCCCCTTTACCCAAAAACCCAAAACTGACCCTGAACCCTAAAAATACCCCTTTACCCAAAAACCCAAAACTGACCCTGAACCCTAAAAATACTCCTTTACCCAAAAGTAATTAATATTATTTAATTACCAATTAATTATTAATTAACAATAACAATAAAGTAAATATATTAGCACATTAGCTGTAATTAATTAAAATTAATAATTAATATTATTTTTTCCCAATTAATTAATTAACAATAACAAAAAATTATATATATAAAAAATTACTTTAATTAATGTAATTAACTAATTAATATTAATTAATTACCAATTAATTATTAATTAAAAATATGTTCAAAATTATATTAACGAATTAACGAATTAATATTAATTAATTACCAATTAATTATTAATTACAAATATTTACAAACATATATTAATTAATTATTATTAAATTACTTCCCACCCTATTCCCCTATAAACCCACAACCCGCTACAGTACTATAAGACAATATTTAATTAAATTACATTAAAAATCACATAATAAAACATAATAAATACATTATAATATACACAAAATGTATTTAAAAATCGATATTAGTAACATCGAAATTATTGATTTCGATATTATTGACATTGATATTTCAAACTTCGAAATTACTGATATCATACTAATATCGATATTAAGACTTTCGATATTACTTACCTTCTATATTATGTCCCATCGATATTTAAACTTCGATATAATTGTATTTCGAAATTTAAATCTCGATATTTTGTCTGTGTACCCTGCTGAACGTTTTTTCAGTTGCAGGAATGTGTGTCACCGCATGAATGGGGGCATGTGGCATTAGTGGGGCAACGCCCCAGCGCCCCCAATGGACGCACCGCCACTGTGCAGCGTACTTATTTACTG